>NW_025113031.1:1249730-1285787 GCF_010416935.1 Polistes fuscatus
ACGTTAATAACGCGCGACGTTTCATTTCGATCATTCGAATGGGAATAGAAACAAAAAAAACAAAAGGTTAATGAAAGTAAAGTAAACTTGGCTAACGGGCTTATTTTTTTGGTTATATTATTCTATTATATATTATTTTTATTTATTATTATTATTTAGAATTATATATTAATGTTGTATAAATTGTATTAATGACACAAGTTTAATTATTTCATTTGTCAGAATTTTGATATTAGATTTTAATGTAATAATAATCGAAAATTAAGATAATAATATAACCAGAGGTACGAATAAAAATTGTTTCGAGCCAATAATATTAAAACTAGTCTTTTAATCGATCACTCGTCGTATAATATATTATATTTCAATAGTGTAACAATTTTTTACCATACACGATTCATGATAAGGAACCAAAAATTAATAAATAAATTAATAAAAATGGAGGCTGCAAAAAATTAACGATAGAGTATCTCAAATTTGGCTGAGATTAAAAAAATAAAAATAATAAGAGAAAAAAAAAAGCAGTATAATATATTGTATTTCAATAGTGTAACAATTTTTTACCATACACGATTCATGATAAGGAACCAAAAAAAAGAAAAAAATTAATAAAAATGGAGGCTGCAAAAAAACAAATGATAGAGTATCTCAAAATTTGGCTGAGATTAAAAAAATAAAAATAATAAGAGGAAAAAAAAGCAGTATAATATTGTATTTCAATAGTGTAACAATTTTTTACCATACACGATTCATGATAAGGAACCAAAAATTAATAAATAAATTAATAAAAATGGAGGCTGCAAAAAATCAAACGATAGAGTATCTCAAAATTTGGCTGAGATTAAAAAAATAAAAATAATAAGAAGAAAAAAAAGCAGTATAATATATTGTATTTTAATAGTGTAACAATTTTTTACCATACACGATTCATGATAAGGAACCAAAAATTAATAAATAAATTAATAAAAATGGAGGCTGCAAAAAATTAAACGATAGAGTATTTCAAATTTGGCTGAGATTAAAAAAATAAAAATAATAAGAGAAAAAAAAAAGCAGTACAATATATTGTATTTTAATAGTGTAACAATTTTTTACCATACACGATTCATGATAAAGAACCAAAAATTAATAAATAAATTAATAAAAATGGAGGCTGCAAAAAATTAAACGATAGAGTATCTCAAAATTTGTTTGAGATTAAAAAATAAAAATAATAAGAGAAATAAAAAAGCAGTATAATATATTGTATTTTAATAGTGTAACAATTTTTTACCATACACGATTCATGATAAAGAACCAAAAATTAATAAATAAATTAATAAAAATGGAGGCTGCAAAAAATTAAACGATAGAGTATCTCAAAATTTGTTTGAGATTAAAAAAATAAAATAATAAGAGAAATAAAAAAGCAGTATAATATATTGTATTTTAATAGTGTAACAATTTTTTACTATACACGATTCATGATAAAGAACCAAAAATTAATAAATAAATTAATAAAAATGGAGGCTGCAAAAAATTAAACGATAGAGTATCTCAAAATTTGTTTGAGATTAAAAAAATAAAAATAATAAGAGAAATAAAAAAGCAGTATAATATATTGTATTTCAATAGTGTAACAATTTTTTACCCTACACGATTCATGATAAGGAACCAAAAAAAAAGAAAAGAAATTAATAAAAATGGAGGCTGCAAAAAATTAAACGATAGAGTATGTCAAAATTTGTCTGAGATTAAAAAATAAAATAATAAGAGAAATAAAAAGCAGTATAATATATTGTATTTCAATAGTGTAACAATTTTTTACCATACACGATTCATGATAAGGAACCAAAAATTAATAAATAAATTAATAAAAATGGAGGCTGCAAAAAAATTAAACGATAGAGTATCTCAAAATTTGTTTGAGATTAAAAAAATAAAAATAATAAGAGAAATAAAAAAGCAGTATAATATATTGTATTTCAATAGTGTAACAATTTTTATCCTACACGATTCATGATAAGGAACCAAAAATTAATAAATAAATTAATAAAAATGGAGGCTGCAAAAAAACAAATGATAGAGTATCTCAAAATTTGGCTGAGATTAAAAAAAAAAATAATAAGAGAAAAAAAAAAGCAGTATATATATTGTATTTCAATAGTGTAACAATTTTTTACCATACACGATTCATGATAAGGAACCAAAAAAAAAAAATAAAAAAGAAAAAAATTAATAAAAATGAAGGCTGCAAAAAATCAAATGATAGAGTATCTCAAAATTTGGCTGAGATTAAAAAAATAAAAATAATAAGAGAAAAAAAAAGCAGTACAATATATTGTATTTCAATAGTGTAACAATTTTTTACCATACACGATTCATGATAAGGAACCAAAAATTAATAAATAAATTAATAAAAATGGAGGCTGCAAAAAATCAAATGATAGAGTATCTCAAAATTTGGCTGAGATTAAAAAAATAAATATAATAAAAATAAGAAGAGAAAAAAAAGAAAGCGCAGATATACGATGAAGTGTAGGAAATCAATGGAAAACACTTTCGAGTTTGCAGGGAGTGTTGCTTTTGGGATCGTTTGAGCATAGCCGGAAGTCATAGTTCAATGGAAAAGAAAGAAAGAGAGGGAGAGAGGAAAAGAAAGAGAGAAAGAGGGAGAGAGAGAGTTCTCCTGGAAGGTATTTCCCTAGCGAACAATTTTCCGCGATCTAACGAAATTTAGGAGCGCAGCCGCGTTTTACGAGTGTAGCTTTATGCGTGCGGCTTTTTATCACGGTGAACAGCACTACGCGTTTCCTTCTATTTTTTTTTTCTTTTACCTTTTTTTTTCCACCGAGCTAGCTACACCAAGAAGTTACTAACTTTTCCTTCGAGGACGGATTTCGAGTCGGCTTGGGTCAGCGAACTGTTGAAAGAGAAAAATATAAGGAAAGGAAGAACAAAAAATAAAAGAGAATAATGGAGAAAGAGAAAGAAAGAAAGAAAGAAAGAAAGAAATAGAATATATGTGCATACAAATATTAAGTTCAAAGGAAAGAATATGTTTTATATGAGTATTGAATAATCCAAAAATACGAGAAAAATATATTTGATTTATCTTAAGAATATTCTTTTATTTTTTTATTTATTCATTGTTTTTTATTTAATTCTTTTTCTTTAATCTTTGATAAAATTTGACTCTCTCTCTCTCTCTTTCACTCTTGCTTTCTCTTATATCAGAGTAATTTAATCGAAAGTTAGAGTTTTCCGAGCGAACAAATACGATAAAAATATATTTTTTTATTTTATTAAAAAAATACGAGAAAAATATATTTGATTTATCTTAAAAATATTCTTTTATTTTTTTATTTATTCATTTTTTTTGTTTAATTCTTTTTCTTTAACCTTTGATAAAATTTGACCCTCTCTCTCTCTCACTCTTGCTTTCTCTTATATCAGAGTAATTTAATCGAAAGTTAGAGTTTTCCGAGCGAACAAATACGATAAAAATATATTTTGTTTATTTTATTAAAAATATACGAGAAAAATATATTTGATTTATCTAAAATATTCTTTTATTTATTTATTTTTTTTGTTTAATTCTTTTTCTTTAACCTTTGATAAAATTTGACTCTCTCTCTCTCTCTCTTTCACTCTTGCTTTCTCTTATATCAGAGTAATTTAATCGAAAGTTAGAGTTTTTCGAGCGAACAAATACGATAAAAATATATTTTTTTTATTTTATTAAAAAAATACGAGAATAATATATTTGATTTATCTTAAAAATATTCTTTTATTTATTTTTTTGTTTAATTCTTTTTCTGTAACCTCTGATAAAATTTGACTCTCTCTCTCTCTCTCTCTCTCTCTCTCTCACTCTTGCTTTCTCTTATATCAGAGTAATTTAATCGAAAGTTAGAGTTTTCCGAGCGAACAAATACGATAAAATATATTTTGTTTATTTTATTAAAAAAATACGAGAATAATATATTTGATTTATCTTAAAAATATTCTTTTATTTATTTTTTTGTTTAATTCTTTTTCTGTAACCTCTGATAAAATTTGACTCTCTCTCTCTCTTTTTGTTTTCTCTTATATCAGAGTAATTTAATCGAAAGTTAGAGTTTTCCGAGCGAACAAATTCGTTGGAATAATATTCGATCGATTTAGTTTCATGTCACACATCGGTATTCTTCTTTTTAGAGAAAATTCGTTTGCTCATCACGTCTAACAGAGAACGCATGCACGCACTTACACACGCAAAGAGAGGCATCTTCGGTTAGTCCCATGAGATCGGTACCCCAAAGAATGACGATTGAGAGGGAGAGGGATGGGGAAAGGGGGAATGGGGCACAGTTGGGAGAGAAACCTTTTCCGAATGTCATCCTAATGACCCAAGGGTGCTTCTTACTTTTTCCTTTTGAGCATCTACGCACCACCCGTCATGTTGCCACTCAGTTAAGCATCCTTCAAATCGATTTCTCAACCTTTTACCTAAATCTACTTCTTCTGTATTTTTTTTATAATCGTTTAAACAAACGTTTTATAATATTATTTTGAATTACCAACAATTGTTATTAGTTAATCGATTAAGTGTGTATTAAAAATTTATTTTTATTTGTTTAATGACAAATAATGACTATGTTGTTTAATAGATATTGTATATTATTGTATATATATATGCTTTTTAATATTAATTATTATACATTTGTTTAGATAATGTTATCTCGTTAAAACAAATTGAATTTATTTGAAATCTAAATATTTGTAGTTATTTATATAAGATTAAATACTTATAGCATATATATATGAGTATTGAATAATCCAAAAATACGAGAAAAATATATTGATTTATCTTAAAAATATTCTTTTATTTATTTATTTTATAAATATATATTATATATATTTTTTTTTTTAAAGTCAAATATTTTTAAAAATTTTATTTTATTCGAGGGTTTTTTCTTTGAATCGTATTTTAATTGTTACAATAAAATTCGAATGAAAGTACATCGAGGGGATAAAGTTTACATTTTCAGATGATAAAATACTTCTTCACGGATAAATGGTCATTTTTAAATAGAAAGAAAAATGATATCTCGTTCTTGTTAATTAATCGATTTACTTATCGAATTGTGGTAATACGCTAATAGAAAAAAATATAGACAAATGAATAATGATTGAATCAATTTGTAGAGTAGATAAATAGACGGTTCAGAATTGGTCTCGTACATTATAACAATTTTTCTCACACAAATTAATTAATTACGATTAATAAAACTAAATTTTAATCTTTCGCGAATGATTTTAACAAACAATAATTAATTTGATCGATGTATTATTCGCACAAATCTGTGGCCATTAGAATATCATAAATAATTCATGAAATTCGTATTAAAAGTAAAATATTTCGATTAATAAATGTGAAAATTTAATTACCCATCGAAGTGTATCTATAATATTTTAATTGAAATATCTAATACTCGATATCGAGAACTTAAATCATAATTATAATCATTCGAATTATTATTTTCCGAAATTATTTCAAATAATTCCATTGATATTCGTTTATATTACAACCGTAACAAGTACTATCATCTTAATTAATTATACGAACGATTGATTTATTCGTTAATATTCGTTGATATTCCAGTTGCATAATTATTACATATTTCTATACACACAAACACGCACAAATATCTATATATATATATATATATATTATCAGTAGAATCTAAAATTCGTAGCACATTAAACGAAAATTCCAACGGAAACAGTCTCTGAATAATTCACGATCGTAGGATTTGTGTCGTTACCAGAGATTATCGTACCTGCTGCCTGGTGCTGTTGCATCGGAAAGATAGAAAGAGATGAAATATAGTTTAAAGATAAAGATGGGGATTGTTGAACGCGAGATAAAAGGGGAGGAAAGAGGAAAGGTGTGTTCCATAGTAAAAAGGTGTGATTGTGGTGGGTAAAAAGGCTGCAAGAAGTTAATCCGTAGTATTAGTTTAATAATAATAAGCGTACTTTCGAGCTACTGAATTAGCAAAGTATGTGTTTGTATGTGTGTGTGTGTGTGTGGGTGTGTGAAGGACAAAGAAAGATAATATAAAAGAGAGAAAGAGAGAGTATTCGTATAAATTGTAACCATCTCGGTTCTCAGCCCTTAACCAACCCCCTTCCTGGTAACCCAACAGGGTAGCGTTATCGAATCTGCAATTAAAAAGTTCAGCAACTAATTTCAATTTAATCGTACGGCACTCGTGGCAGCCATTGCCACACTTTTCTCTCTCTCTCTCTCTCTCTTACTCTTTGTCTCGCACTTTCTCTCTTTCTCTTTTATTTCGTTACTTTTTCTCTTTCTCTTTCTATTCTCTTGTCCTTGCAAATTTAGCTTCACCTCTTTCTCCTTTTGCTTCAACTTTCGTCTCGTACATTAAACCGGAGGGGGGGTGGGGGTACCTTTGATAATGAGACTTTTTGTTTTGCCATTTTTTAATGATTTTCCTATTTTTTTTCTTTTTTCTTTTTCAAACGTACGTTTAATATATTTTTCCTACGGGATTTTTCCGTTCCGGTTTTTGCGTGAAACGCGAAATAAATGATTATTATTATTTTTTTTTTATACCACGTTTATAATATTCATTCGTATGGTTTGAGAGATTGATTTTTAAATCGTATCTTTTCTTTTTTTTTTTTTTATGAAATATACGAACGATCGCAGTTATTTTTTTGCTTTTATTGTAAATTATTTTATTAATTATTTAATTTTATAATATATATTATAATAATATAATAATATTTATTTATTATTATTTTTATATAATTAATTTTATTATAAATTAATTTAACCGCGTTATTATTCATGTGCAATCAGTTGACTGTTGTGATTAGTACAAAAATATTTTAGATTATTTGTCAATTGAATTCTTGTAAAATTAGATGCGATTGAATCGTGTTGCACGCATTAAATTACATAAAATTATATTGAAAACAAAAAAAGAAGAAAAAAATAAAAAGAACACAAGAAACATGATAATAAAATTAAGTTAATAACCTTTAATCGATTTCATTTTTATCGGCAGATCATCGATTTAATACGAATCCTATATTATTAAGAGTTATGAAAGAGCACCGATCAAAATCACCGATCAAACCGATTGAGATCAGTTTGTAATTTTCAAAGAGTGGATTACGTCGTTAACGTAATAACTCTTGAAACAAGTTTACATTAAGATGCTCGAGATATCGAAAAATGTAATTTCTTTCTCATTCGGAACCTTAACCTTAACCTAAATAACGTAGTAATCATACTTTGTTAAATTCGTACTTACTCGTACAATTTTTCTAATTTGAATTTATTATTTATTTGTTTCAGGTAAGAGAAACTAAAACCATCCTAAATTTATATTGTCATTTTTCGACCAACAATTTACGTAAGTTTTTACTTAAGTAATATTTGCGATATAATTATTGAAACGTACATTTGTTAAATTATTATCAAAATTATTTGTACGTGATGTTCATTAACATCAAAAGTTAACATCAACATATCCGAATATTACAAAATTTGATATTGGATTATTTAGAAATTGTTAACAATTTTTTTCACAAACAATATAATAAATAAGATTATTAAATTACACGTAAAATATTAAATATATTTAAATAATTCACATTCTTACAAAAATATATTATTTCTTAGTAATAATCTCTTTTCTCGAGAACAATTTAAATATAAAAATTCTTTAAATAGCTAAGAGTAACATTAATTAACTGTTCAGTTATACTTACTTCGTAAAATCCGATTTCTTCCTTGAATTCCTTAAGTATCTTACTACACACACAAACAAACAAAAATACAAACACACATATATATATTATTCCAACCTAATACTTTTATTCTTTAACACACAACTACTACTATACATATATTATCAATTAAATACATTTTTGTCTAATACCAATATATATACCGGGTGAGGTATTTAAAACATGCCACCTGAATACCTCGATTGCTATTGACGATAGAAAAAAATATTTAAAAAATTTGTTAATTAGTGTGCGTTATCAAATTAATATTTCCAAAGTATACTTTACAAAAACAATTCATTATTCAGTTTATAACATAATTTATAACATAATAAATGCACTAACGTTTGGTATACTCAAAATGTATAACATTTTTTCGTTTACTTATTTTTCAGCATTTTCATAAAGTTTGTACGAAAAAATCTTAGACACCCTGTATATACATACACACATTCCAACTTAATACTCTACTCGATTGCACAGTAGGACAATAAAGAAAATAAGCAGTTACAAATGGAATTGCTTCGTTGTTGAGAGACTGAAAGACAAGATAGAGAAAAAGACAAAGAAGAAGCACAGGAACTGAGAGAAAGAAAGAAAGAAGTAGAAAAAGAGAGTGAGAGAGAGAGAAATAGTGGAACGAACGGTGGATGGGGTTAGTGGTGGGGGTTGGAAGAGCAAGGTAAGAAGTAGGGATAAGGGTTGGAATGGTTAAAGTGGGGGGGGGATTGCAAGGGGGGTTGGAGCAGTAGGATTCGAGGTTGAAGTTGGTGGTGTGAGAGGGCAGAGCAACTTTGTCGTCGACGAAGAGAGACGAGAAACGTTCCGCTGAAAGGAAAGGAGCTTTTCCTTGAGAGCAAAGTGTAAATGTACTAAATAGATTTAGGTTTGTGAAAAGGAACGAGAGAAGAGGAAGGATTCTCACGGAGAATCGTTTGAAGGGGCGGGGGTGGGAGCTCAAAAGGGAGATGGAATATAAGAAGAAGAAAAAAAAACGTTAAGATGGGGGGGGGGTGGACTGGGTTGCAAGAGGGTTGAGAGGAAAAAAAAAAAGATCGTCCACTATGCCAAGCTCAGAAATGTTGGATTCGAATGTTTACTTCGCGAGAAATTAAAAAAGGGGTTAAGGGGGAACGGATAAATTGGTAAATTTATTAACTAAGAGGGTACACTTATATCCTAAAAAATGGTATATAATTGTTAAACAGTCTATTCAATATTCTGTATTTCTGAATTGAATTACTTGTCGTGTGTTCATAATTTTGAACGTTGTAGAGGTAGTTTTATTGGTGCTTATCAAATACCAACGGGTTTATTTATTTTTATATCGTCGATTTTCACCTATTTCTCGTATCAAAAAATAAAAATATTATTAATGTTTTATAAATAAATGGAAAAGGAAATAACTTTTAAGTGTTCCAGTTACCTGACCTTGTTTTTTTACACGTGAAATTTAATATATTTTAAATATATAATATTTATAAATATAGATTTAATAATTCCAAATTGAAAATGAATAAATAGAAAAAAAGGAAAGAAAAAAAAAAAGAAAATAGTTCAGAAAATAGTGAACAATAAAATCCAGTATACAAGATCCAAGGGAACGTCTCTCACAACGTAATTAATTTACCGACTAGCGAGTTTATTAAAGCAAAAAGCAAAGCTTTAATAAATGAAGCATAAAATGGTTGCAGTCTTGACTATCCTGTTGGAAGTGAAAATGGGGTCGTGAACTCGATTATGAGGAAGGAATTATTAAAAAACGCGATATTAAAAATGAAATCCGTCTTATTCGTTCTCTCGTTCTACGTTTCCTTTCTTTTTCTTCTTTTTTTTTTATTGTTTCGTACAAATTTCGGTAAAGTGAGGGGGGAACAAAAAAGTATATTTCAAATAACTATCACGAATCGTGAAACTATTTTCTATTGTTAACACTATTTATTATTGTTCATTCTTATTACAAACAATGTCAAGATTTCTTATCTTCATTTCTTCTTCTTCTTCTTCTTCTTTTTTTTGAACCGAGAAAGGCCACGAACTTGTCGAGTATATTCCAAAGAAAAGCACATGGGAGAGGGCTTTTAAAGAATACAAAAAAATGAAAATGGAAAAGAGACGGAATCGGAGAGACACGGGAAGAGTGAGAAAGAGAGAGAGAGAAAGAGAGAGAGAGAGAGAGGAGAATAGAAAATCTTGGGAGCATTTTGGGCCACTTGGCTATTCGCTGCGAGACAATCTGATTTCATGAAATTTCGTATGATTTCAACTGCAATAGAAAAAGAAATAGAAGAAGAAGAAGAAGAAGAAAAAAAAAAATAAAGAGAGAGAGAGAGAGAAAGAAAAGAGAGAATCACGTGAAACGAAAATGCAACCAGGGAGACATTTTTATAATCTCACCGATCCTGTACAAGGGAGGAAAGTACAAAGCACGGAAACTACAAAAGCAACGTTGAAAAGGGTGCACGAGAGACGGGCAAAAAAAAAATATCCCTTCCTTTCTTTCTGTTTTTTTTTGTTCTTTCCTTTACCCCCCCGTTCGAGGAGAAAAAGGAGAAAGTAAAAGAGAGAGAGAGAGAGAGAAGGATGGGAGGGAGAGGGGGGGGAGAAGGAAGAAGATTAAAAAAGGAAGAAACAGAAGAAAAGTTCAACGGATGAAGTGAGATAGATATGACTGGAGGGCCCGGAACATGTGGTGGTTGGTTCTATAGAAAAGGGTTAAAGAAAGAAAGAAAAATATTTAAAAAAAAAAAAAAAAAAAAGAAAAAAAAAGAACAAAAAAATAAACAGAAAGAAAAAAGAAAAGAAAGAGCGGAGGAAAAACTACAAGTGGAAAAGTAGGACAAGAATATATATATATGTGATGGTTCTTCAAAGGTAAAATAACAAAGAAAGGATTGTTTAAATAATAAAGAGTTGGAAATGTGGAACAAAAAGGAGAAGGGGTTTAACTTATTAGAGGAACAATGAAACGAGAGAGAGATTTTCTTTTTTATTTAAATAATATATTTTATGGGAGGGGTTCAACCGTATGTATGATCTATAATAAAAGATACTTGACAAATATTTTTCTTTTTTTTATTTAACGAAGGGCTGGAAAAGCGTAAGAAGTTTTCTTTTCTTTTTGGAAGATCAAGAGATTTATTAAAAAATGATAATTAATATTCGATAGGGATAGATGGAAATTTGATATTATTTATATGGGGTAACGGATTACGTAATTTTGTTAAATGTAAGAAGAAAAGAAATATTTAATAATGTATATAATAAATAAATAAAAATAATCTCTGAGAAAAAATATATAATATTACTAAGAAAATAAATATATTTTTATGGGGATTGGACATGCATCATAAAGGTATATCATGACTATAAGAAATAAATAAGAATCGGTGAAATAATTCTTTGTCAGAAGGGAGAAGGGTACGAATTCTTGAAAATGTATAATCCCTAAGGATAATATATGAACATGTGAAAAGGGGGAGGTCTGGAAGTGGTAGTGGTGGTACTGGTGATGGTGGTGGTGAAACGGGGGGGGGATTTATACAGGTAGTCTAACGTATAATTTTGAAGAATCAATCCTTTCCTATCAGTGATGGAACGTTTTACAAATGAGATGAAGAGAGAAAGTGAAGCAAATGGGGGGAAAAAGAGAATGGTGTACGAATGGTGTACGAATGGTCTACGAATGGAATCGCGTGATACAGAATGATTAGATCAGATCAGTTCGGGATCGGGGATTCGTTCTTTGTCTTATTTCTTTTTCTATGTCTTTTCTACTTACACGAAGTCGAAGAAGAAGAGCCAAACCGGAGATAAAGAAATTGCTTGAATTGACCGAAAGCTTTATCCTGTGTCCAACCAGTTTAACGAATTCAACGTAACGTTTTCAAATTTTTCCCCAATTTTTATCTATGTTTCTTTTTTTAAATATTTCATCGTAAGAAAACAAAAAATAACTATGGGAACTCTATAGGAAAATATAAAAATGTTTAGACAACCAAAAATTTACGAGCCGTGAAATATTCGTAAATTTGCAAACTTTTAACACGCGTCATGTTGAATTGCAACAAGCGACATATTTTGATTAGAAACTTTCTTTTTTTGTAATTTCTCATCGAATTCTCAGGTAAAGTTCTCGTGCAACCAGCACTAGAGAGTAAGTAAGGTTATCCTTACTTAAAAGTGACAGCGGCACGAACCCTTCCCAACTTTTTTAGAGCTACCTACGAAATATAACTTTTATAACTTGACCATCATTTTCTCACTTTTCCATCTTCTTCTTCTTCTTCTTCTTCTTCTTTTTAGTTTATTTTTTTTTCTTGTAACTTGCAGATTGATAAGCCAACATTTTCCATTACCGTGACATGCTATTTTAACGATAAAACATTGAAAATCAAATTATCAACGACTTTTTTTTATATATGTGAGTTATTAAATGAAATAAATGTTTTAAAAAAAGGAAACAACAAAGAGTCGATAATATTTTTTATCGGTATAGATGGTGTCAGGATAGGGGATAAAAGGTTGAAGGTTCACGGATAGAAACGTATGTACCTTTAGAAAAGTAGTTAGTGGTTCGTTCAGAGGATCGGAAAACTTTCCATTGGCGTACGTCCGTAGAATTCAATTTCGATCTACGTTCCGGTACTTAAGCCAGGTACGAGTCCAGTAAAAGCAATTTTTACGGCTCGTTCGACGAATTTGATTTCAATTGAGATCACTGTCATCCTTTTGCTATCCAAAATAAGATTACGAATTTAAAGAAAAAACGTAGGGGGGAAGAAAGTGAAATTGTGAAAAAAAATTTTTGTCTACAATACAGTGATTCATATCAAACATTTGTAAATGACTTTTTTTGATTAACTTTCGAATTGAATTTTTTGATTTATTTATTTTGATAATAGATCATATATTAACTTTAATTAATATATAATTTATTTCAAAAAATTAACATACATTTTGCGTTATATAATTATGAAAAGAAATAAATGAAAATTACGTTAAATTAATTTCTATATTTCTCACTGTATCTTATTTTATTATTTCGTCTAACAATAAATTTGTTTGATTAATACAATAAAATATTCAAATATTCAAATATTAAATCATAAAATAGATCATATTATAATCTTGAAATATTTTTTACAGTTACAAATTGTATATAAATTCGTATTATATAAAAATATCCAAATATTTTATACGGTAAATTAATTTTTATCATTAATTCTTTTTTCTTTTTGTTTTTATCCCTAAATAAAAAATGATCAGATGAATTTCGAAGGCGAATGTTATAAGGTGACGTTTGCAGGGATCGGGAAGGATATTGGAACCGGATTACATATTAGTCGTCCTTCTCGATGCTCCCGTGACTTCTTCGAAGGGTTGGGAGGGGGTGGGGTGTTAGGAGGGAGAGCGGGTATACCGAAGTGGCCGAGGAGAGTGGAACGTTTGCAGGAAATCGGGTTTATCCGGATTTCCCGCAACGGGGCGACGGAACGATTCAACGGAAGTTGTGGTTCGTTCATCTCTCCTCGTAACCCCCATAACCGCTCCCCTCCCCTCCCCACCCCCATAACCTTCCACAACTCTCATTCCAACTCCTAGTTTCTCCTCTTCTACATCAATCCTCGAATTACGTTTTAATATCTTCGACCCATTTAGTATCCGACCTATCGTAATATTGCATTCAATTTTTTTCTCCATCCGCAAAATATTTTTTTTCATTTGTTTACGTTTTTATATAATTAGGTATATTTTTTTAACGATAAAACGCTTTAACGCAAATGTATTTAATAATAGATATAATATTTGTATGTTTGTAGTTTGTGCGTGTTTGTGAGTAGGGAAAGGTATGGGGTCTCGGTGTTTATTGCGTATGTGTGTGTGTATGTTTCGTAACGTTATCGCATAAATATAGTCAAGAGAAATCCTGAGAGGGTCTTTCGAGGTGTACGGTTTTATCGTACACCCGGTATAGCAATGAACGAGCATGTATAAGGGATACGAGCGGTTACAACGATAAGACAAGGGGTTCATCCGTGGCTTTCGTGTTATTTTAACTCTCAGTCCTACTCTCTCTCTCTCTCTCACTCCTTCTATGTGCTTGACTTGATGTTCAAGGGTGTTGTTGGTAATGTTTTTGAAAAAAAAAGAGGATAGAGGGATGGAAAACGAGAGGGTGAACGAGTAAGGTTTATGATTTTTATACGAGAACGTCGCATTTGTTTCTTTTGACAGTTGGGTATCGTCGTAAATAATTAATGAAAATTAATAATAATATAACATAAGTTGTTTAATCGTACTTTCGCTTATTTTCTTTTATTTTCTTATTTTTTTATTATTTTATTTTTTATTATCTCCGAAGTTTCTTATAGATCGAAAGGGAAGAAATATTTTTTAAAATAGTAAGAAAATTTGGTGCTGAAAAGAAGCGACGAAGTCATCACAATCCCTCCCCTCTCCTCCCTACCCCTTCTTTCCGAGTGAATAGAAAGAAAAAGTAAGAGAAAAAGGGTTGAAGATAAAGAGAAGGGTAAAGAGATAGATGGATAGAAAAGGGACATAGATAAATAGAGAGAGAGAGAGAGAGAGATAAGTATATACGAAACACGTATATATTGTATAAACAATGAGAGAGAAGACAAATAGTCAAAAAGAGAGAGAGAGAAAGATAAATGAGAATAAAGAAAGAATAAGTAAAATATACATAAAGAGAAAGAGAGAGACAGAGAGAGACAGAGAGAGACAGAGAGTGAGAAAGACAGAGTAACACAAACATGTATGTGTATATATAATAATAATAATAGAGATATATGTACATATAAAGAGAGTGAGAAAGATAGAGTAACACACAAACATGTATGTGTATATATAATAATAATAATAGAGAAATATATACATATAAAGAGAGTGAGAAAGATAGAGTAACACACAAACATGTATGTGTATATATAATAATAATAATAGAGAAATATATACATATAAAGAGAGTGAGAAAGACAGAGTAACACACAAACATTTATGTATAATATATAATAATTATAATGTATGTATTATATAATAAATAAATAATAATAAAAATTATATATAAATAAATGTATTATATAATAATATTAATAGAGAAAAAAATATATTTATATATATACATAAAAAGAGAGTGAGAAAGACAGAGTAACACACAAACATGTATGTGTATATATAATAATAATAATAATAATAGAGAAAAATATATATGTATATAAAGAGAGTGAGAGAAACAGGTATATATGAATAAAATATATAAAGAGAAATATATAATATATAAATAGAGAAAAAAATATATATATATATAAATAAAGAGAGAAAGAAATAGAGAAAGCTGTTTTTAAGCACAACGAGTGACCGCGATTTGCGGTCGAGAATGCAATGGAGGGTGAAGGGATGATGGTGGATGCAGTGATGGTGGTGTTGGTGGCTTAGCGGAATGATGAACAGCCTGCACCGTTCTTCTCTTACGTCTCTTGATTCTTTTGTCGTAGAAAAGCTATAGTTGCGAGCGAGCGAGCGAGTGAGAGACCTCGTATTTTTCTTCCCCCATTCCTTTATTTCTTTTTATTTTTCTCTAACAATCAGTTGTATATAAGTATTCATTCACACGCATACACACACACACGTATTCACATTTCGTTGTTTGTTGTTTGTCGTCGTGTTTGTGAATAATGGTGATAAGGTCAATGAAATATCTCCGCTATTATCCTAGTTTTGCTTTCGTATCTTTATTAAAAATCGGGTAAAAGGGTTCGTTACGTTATGGGAATAAATTATTTTACATTTGCGATTATTATTTTGTATAATATGTGTGAACATGTTATTTATTCCCCTTTTTTTCTTTTTTCATTTTTTCTTTTCCTTTCCTTTCGACGAATATTTTACACAAAAGAATTGAAAAAAAAAAAGAAAACAATATGAAGGATATATACCTGCGCTTTTATCGCAAAATAAAATTCTTCGTAACGTTAAAACGAATTTTTTTTTTTTTTTTATTCATTACAGAACATACAATCAATTCTCGACGAGAATTATAAGTACTTTAGGCTGGCGTGATGTAATAACATGAAATGTAAATAAATAAGATATACAATGGTGAGTGTAGATATAATACATTAGACTCAAATAATATTACGATGTTTTAAATCATTCAAATCTTGTTTTAAGGTCAGAAGTGTAGAACCTTTTTAGTCTTCGTACTAGTTCATTTGTTTCCAGTAAATTTTTTGCTAAAGGGTCGGGATGTTTGGCTAAACGGGAGTTGTAGCGTTCACTGAAGCTAACAATTTCTTCTTTTATTGTAGATATTCTTAAATCTTGATGAATTCTTTCGTTTGTAACGTACCATGGGGCATTGCAGATGTTTCGTAGAGTTTTTGATTGGAACCTCTGTAAAATCTCTATATTGGAGTTACTCGCAGTTCCCCATAGTTGGATTCCGTAAGTCCATATGGGTTTTAGAATAACTTTATAGATAGCGAGCTTTTTTTCCAAATCTAACTTAGACGATCTACCAAACAGCCAATAAATTTTTCTTACTCGTTCTTTGAGGTGCTTTACTTTGGTTTGTATATGTTGCTTCCATGTCAGCCTTTTGTCTAGGATAATACCTAAATATTTGATCGAGTCTCTAACAGGAATATTTACCCCATTGATGACCACAGGGGGACACGTGCCTCTGCGCAATGTGAAGGTTATATGAGCTGATTTACTTTCGTTGATATTGATTCGCCATTTCTGACACCATTTTTCTAGTAAGTTAGTTTCTAGTAAGTTTCTAGTAAGTCGTTATTTAACTATCATACGTTAATTTGATATTAAAATAATTTAAAGAAGAATAATAAGAAGACGAAGAAAAGTTTTTGGAATTAGTTGAAACACGACGAGCAAAGCCACGTTACACGCTCGTGGGGAATTTCAACGTTCGTTGAAACGAACAAACGAACGAACGAACCAACGAACGAACAGATTAGAAGGAGAATTTCGAGTCCTCGTGAAAACTTTCGAAGGGTGTTTCCTAATTCCTTCTCTCTCTCTCTCTCACTTTTACTACCCCCTCTACTTTTCCATCTCTCTCTACTTTCTACTTGAAAAGCAGACCGTCGTGCAGAATAAGCCGTATTAATAAGGACAATAACGCTAATCACCCTCGTAAATGGTAATCGCCATCGTCGGATGCTAAAAGCTCAAGGCTTAACCAAAGACTATTGAGAGAGAGAGAAAGAGAGAGAGAGAGAGAGAGAGAGAGAGAGAGAGAGAGCACACGAATGGAGTATTCTTACCAAAGTAACAAGAAGAAAATACACTACCTCTTTTCCCCCCATCTTTCTGTGTATTTGTATTTGGAAATGTACGTATTTTTGCTTATATTCGTGTATTAGTTTTAGTTGTATCGTTACATTTGTATGCGTGTGGTTTTTATATACCTGTGCATTAGTTTTAGTGCGTTGTGTTTTTCCATATACCTGTGTATTAATTTTGATACGTTGTTGTTTGTTACATTTGCGCTTGTATATATTTATGGTATATATATATATATATATACCTGTATATATTTGTCTTAATGTATGTTTGTTTATTCGTGCACTCATTTTATTATACATACCTGTTTATTTGTTTTATAATGTTTCGGTGTATTTCTGTATTTGTAAATATATCTATATCTGTATTTGTGTTTTTTGTGAATGTGTGCATTTTCTAGAAACAAACGGACGAACTTTGATATAGTAGGAAATTCGAGTCGTCGAATTTTCACGTAGAAATATAAAAAGAAAGAGAGAGAGAGAGAATAGACCAAAGTCGTTCTAAGTTTTTACATTCGCAAAACTTTCTAACTCGTGACCTTTATTTTCCTCGTCTACATACATTTTCGACTAAGAAAATTCAGTTTTCTTGCGAACCTTTGAGATCGTTGATCATCTAATTTGATTTTTGTTCGAATAATTGACACTTCGTATAAATCCAAATGGATTTTTCTTTTTTTTAAAATTGCACACCGAATTGAAATGAATGTATAATTCTGTGTGTTTTTTTTTAATAAAAGAATTTAAATATTTTCATTTGGCAGGGTTTCTTCGATAGAAAAAAAATTATATTTCAATGAAATATTTGCATATACTTAAGCTCTAATTGTATATTCGCGATGACATAACGTTCTCTTATCGTCAAATAGGAATAAATAAACAATGAAGAGAGATCACGTCGTTTCATGCTCCATCAACCAAGCGAAACGTTTACGTTTGTGACTTGTGGAATGAGTGAGTCATGCGCACGATCCATTAGTGTCTAATTTAATCCTTTTACGCTTATTAGCGTCTTTCATCTTAGAACGTAACCCGTCCTTGAATAAGATAAACAATCGTTTCTCTTACTATATTTATCAATTTATAATAACTCGCGTCATCAAATTTTTATAATGATTTCGTCAAAATCTTATTTCTTTTTTTGCAAATCAGATTTGCAATCACCAGGGGAACGTAATAATTTTTCTATTAATGTTTAACTATTTTCATAAAATAAAAGGAAAAAAGTTGAAGAATTTCGAGTCAAGGAAAGTCGAAAAAATTGATGAGCGCATATATGCGTCCTTAGTACATACGGATTGCTTTCTTTGGATGCATAAATGCGCTCATAGCACTTTCTCAAAGTGTTAATATATATATTATTTTTATTGTATATATAAATTTTCATTTATAGATATATTTATTATAATTATTTAATTAATATTTCGATATAAATTTACAATTGATTTAAATGAAACAGAATTAAGGAAAACAATTAAAGAATAAAAATAAAAATAATAATAGTAATAATAATAATAGTAATAATGATAATAATAATTATTATCATAATAATCAAAATCATAACAATAATAACAATAATCATAATATAATAATGCGAAGCGTAAGAGGTTTGCAATCACCAGGGGAACGTAATAATTTTTCTATTAATGTTTAACTATTTTCATAAAATAAAAGGACAAAAAGTTGAAGAATTTCGAGCCAAGGAAAGTCGAACAAATTGATGAGCGCATATATGCGTCTTTAGTCCATAAAGATTGCTTTCGTTGAATGCATAAATGCGCTCATAGCACTTTCTCAAAGTATTAATATATATATATTATTTTATTGTAAATATAAATTTTCATTTATAGATATATTTATTATAATTATTTAATTAATCATTCGATATAAATTTACAATTGATTTAAATGAAACAGAATTAAAAAAACAATTAAAGAATAAAAATAAAAATAATAATAGTAATAATAATAGTAATAATGATAATAATAATTATTATCATAATAATCAAAATCATAACAATAATAACAATAATAATAACAATAATAATAATAATAATAATGCGAAGCGTAAGAGGCCGTGAGAAATCAGTCAAACACGAGGATCGTATCCGTTCGCGAACAAAACTATCGGCATAATCATAATCGATGATAATTTATAACCCCTTCTCGTCGTCTAACACGCATGCAATTTCCGTTTAGTCGAGGATGTCGGAAGCATCGAAATCGATAGGCTTTGGAATACTCGATGTCGAAAAGGTTCTCTCAATGGTTCCATCCTTCTCTCCCATACATATTGTATTATATAACTTTATGTATAGGATATAATTTAAATATACAATATATGTATGTATGTATGTATGTATATAAACAAGGGTATCCTAACGAAAATTGTTCCTGCTTTTTTTTGTTTTTTTTTTTTTATATCAGAATTTTTAATATCCAATCATTTTGAATTATTCTTTTTTTTTTGTTTCTTGTATTATGGTGTTCACGTATTTTTATTTCTTGCATTATTATAATCTTCTATTTTTCTTTCGTCGCATTTTATATTTATTTTATCATATTTATTATATTATAAATTGTGCGTGTGTGTGTGTGTGTTTTTTTTTGTAAATCATATATGTATAGTAATTCGATCATTATAAAATTTGTTATATAATTTTTATTTCAACAAATTTCAAAATAGGTGACTACTAGGGACTAACTAGTTGACTAACAGTCAAACTATTTTTCAAGGATTTGCCTATCGTGGATAAATTTATTTGATTATTTTTATTTTAAATAAAAAACGAGTAGTTTTTCTCGTCTGGCTAGAATATTTTTTCTTCTTTCTTTTCTTCGTTTTTTCTCTTTTTTATTTATTTCTTTTCATTCTTTCTTTCTTTCTTTATAGAAAAATAAAAAAATAAAAAACAAGAAAAAAAAACAAGAAAGAAAAAATAGTAGAAAAAATAACGAGCTTAAACGTTTGAACCTTCGGAAACAAATAACATATTTGTCGGTTTTAATTGCACACACCTACACCCTCTCTCCCTTCACCACCCTCAGCCCCATCACGTTTGTCGTGGTGCAAAGAGATCTCTGTGATGTCAAAGTCCGGGCAACTGTAAACAAACGTCTCGAAATCGTTTTAATCGTTCTACCTGGGCGTTCACCTTTTTATCTCTCTCTCTCTCTTTCTCTCTATCTCTCTTTCTCTTTCTTTTTTTTTCTTTTTTATTCATTTTATTTCCATTCCCGTTCGATAAGTATGTAAACATTCATATATACGTGTGTGTGTATAAGCAGTTTGGGTGTGTGCGTATACAAATAAAATATAAATATTCATATGTATGCATACGTATTATAAACGAAGAGTTAAAACATATGATTTTATTTAAAACATATTTCTCTTTCTCTCTCTCTCACTTTCTCTCTCTCTCTCTCGTCAATTTTTTGATTATAAATCATTTTAAACTATTTTTCCCAGACGTATTATATTAACCCTTTGCACCGATTTCAAGTGTCAACTCGAGCGGCGCCGATACGGCGCATGGTTGATTTCAAGTTTCATTAAATATCACAACAAAACTAATTACAAAGTGTAGTATTTATCAAAGTTTGTTTTTTTCGGCATATAAATGAATAAATTGATGATATTTGATTATTTCTATACGCTTGTTTTTTTATAAATGTTTTTAAAGTACCCGTAAAATGTCTACTTAATTTTGCCGAAATCGTCTTGAGTTGCTGCAAGAGAAAAAGGCCTCGAGTGCAAAGGGTTAATATTCCAAATAAAAAAAGGAAAATATTATTTGTCGATGTAATAATATATATTTATCATATCTATAATTATTACACAGTCATTAACTTTAAATTAAACTGATCGCGAGATGTTAACCCTTTGCACTCGAGCGGCGCCGATACGGCGCCCAGCTGATTTCAAGTTTCATTAAATATAACAACAAAACTAATTACAGAGTGTAGTATTTATCAAAGTTTGTTTTTTTCGACATAAAAATGAATAAACTGATGATATTTGATTATTTCAATACGCTTGTTTGTTTATAAATGTTTTGAAAGTACCCGTAAAATGTCTACTTAATAATTTGGCCGAAATCGTCTCGAGTTGCTGGTTCGCGCAAGCGAAAAAGGCCTCGAGTGCAAAGGGTTAATATTCCAAATAAAAGAAAGGAAAATATTATTTGTCGATGTAATAATATATATTTATCATATCTATAATTATTACACAGTCATTAACTTTAAATTAAACTGATCGCGTGATGTTAACCCTTTGCACTCGAGCGGCGTCGATACGGCGCCTAGCTGATTTTAAGTTTCATTAAATATCACAACAAAACTAATTACAGAGTGTAGTATTCATCAAAGTTTGTTTTTCTCGACATATAAATGAATAAACTGATGATATTTGATTATTTCTATACGCTTGTTTGTTTATAAATGTTTTTAAAGTACCCGTAAAATGTCTACTTAATTTGGCCGAAATCGTCTCGAGTTGCTGGTTCGCGCAAGCGAAAAAGGCCTCGTTTGCGAAGGGTTAATATTCCAAATAAAAAAAGGAAAATATTATTTGTCGATGTAATAATATATATTTATTATATCTATAATTATTACACAGTCATTAACTTTAAATTAAACTGATCGCGAGATGTTAAACCTTGCACTCGAGCGGCGCCGATACGGCGCATGGTTGATTTCAAGTTTCATTAAATATCACAACAAAACTAATTACAGAGTGTAATATTTATAAAAATTTGTTTTTTTTCGACATAAAAATGAATAACCGATGATATTTGATTATTTCTATACGCTTGTTTGTTTATAAATGTTTTTAAAGTACCCGTAAAATGTCTACTTAATTTAGCCGAAATCGTCTCGAGTTGCTGCAAGAGAAAAAGGGGCCTCGAGTGCAAAGGGTTAACATACGTAAAACATATTTTGTCAATTATAATTTGACTATAATCAATACAATATTATTCGTTATTATATATCTCTTTAACTAATTTACCCACACACACATTCTTTCATTCTTTCTTTCTTTCTTTCTTCCCTTTTATCTTTTTGTCTAATTCGCTGACATACTCACTAACCCACACACACACAAACACACACATATTCTCTTTAGCTCTCATTCTTGTTCACTCATTAACTTACACACGAATCCTCTTTCTCTCTCTTTCATTCATTCATTCATTTACTTACTCACACATAAACTTTCACGAGCTTTTCTCTTGACCAGGACTCACCTCTGTAATACGTTCTAATTTAAAGCGTTGCATTGTTGCTAACCCTTTTCCCTTTCCTCCACCCTAGTTATGCCCTTGCCCGGTGAGCCAATAGAATGGAGAAAGAGGAAATGCCGAGGTCGGCTTTTCAACCAACTTGCTCTCGCTTGGAAAGTTTTTAAAGACTGTCACCCTGGGACTACACTTACCAACCTTTCTTCTCTTTATTCTTCCTTTCCTTTTTTATTCTCTCTCTTTCTTTCACAACGTTCTCGAAAAAGTAGCGGCTTGGTGAGTGGCTAGGTGGTAGGGGGGTGGGGGAAGGGGTAAATCCCCGTACGTTCAATTCTTTCGCGGATCGACAAGTTTCGACAAAAGTAGCCTACCTTTGGTACGCACCTGGCATCGTTTCAGTATTCTTCGATTCATCCAAAGAAACTTTACTTTTTTCAAAATTAAATTCTTCCTTCTTCTTCTACTTCTTCTTTTACTTCTTCTACTTCTTTTACTTCTTCTACTTTTTTTCCTTTATTCTAATTTAATTTTTTGTTTTTTTTACATGATTTCATTTTTTGATTACGTTCGTGGTAATTGGAAAAATGCATGGGGTATAATATTATCATTCGGTAGAGGTATTATTAATTATAGAGAACGAGTGGAGGGGAAATATTTAACGAGAATTCGCGCGAGTGTGTAGATTAATGAATTTGAGAAGAATACAAAGTATATTATTTATTTTGATAATTGAGATTTGGGTGTGTGTGGAAAAATTAGTTAAAGAAATATTAAGGAAATATAGGTGTATTATATTAAATGTGTAGATAAAGCAAAAGGGAGGGATTGCATGCGAATAAATAAATGTAAGAAAGAGATAAAAACAATGCTGGGTAATAAACAATTCAGGTAGAGAGAGAGAGAGAGAGAGAGTGGAGAAAAAATGTGACTGACGTGAGTTAACGATTGAAGAAAAGACAGAGTGGGAGGAAGAAAATGAAAGAAAGATTTGAAGAAAAAGAGAATACGAGTAAATGAGTGAATAAGAGAGACGTGGTGGGGGTTGGGGGAGGGGGAGGAACAAAATTACAGGCTTTACCAGACCACCGGAGACAAGGTCGAACGATTGACTGCGACTGTGGGGTGAAAACGATTAAACTCTACAGGGGTGGCACCTTTAGAAAGGAGCTTCCCTTCCTTTCCCTTTTTTTCCCATCTTTTTTTTTCTCTTTTTCTCCTTCTTCTTCTTCTTCTTCTTCTTTTCTCTCTCTCTCTTTCTTTCTTTCTCTCTCGAAATGATCAAGATACGTTTCCATGGTAGAGTCTCTCACCTTTCTCGACTTTAATCGTATCTAACGGTTTCTCCACCGACGATTCCGAGGAAGAGAACGAACATCCTTTTCTCTATTTCCTTTTGTTAAGATTTGAAACGCTTGTTAACTCACCCCCCCCCCTCGTTTCAAATCGCACGATTTTTCTAATCGTATCTCATACGTTTTTTTTTTTTTTTTTTTATTTGAAATTCGTCGACTAATTGGACACCCTGTAATACTAATTTTTGTTTCTTCTTCTTTTTTGTTTTCGTTTCTATAGAGAACATTATCGTTATTTAATTTATAATGTTGAAAATAATAAATAAAATATATACGAAATAAATATATTAATTTTATTGATAGAATAAAGTTGACAATGGTATAGTGATTGGATACGTATTCAATTAGATTTGACGAAAAATTGAATCCAATTAATAAAACGTTTAATCAATTGATTTATTTCCTATTAAATGTTTTTTAATTGATAAGAATTTGAAAAAGGAAGAAAAATGTGTGTGGATTTATTTATAAAAATCGAAATTATTTTCTCCGAAGACAAAAATTGATAAATTATATTAAATCCAAATAATTATTCAAAAGTTATTCGCATAATTTAAGAAAAAGAAAAAAAAATATAATGTTGAAAATAATAAATAAAATAAATACAAATAAGTATTTTAATGATGGGATAAAATTGACAATGGTATAGTGATTGGATACGTATTCAATAAGATTTGACGAAAAATTCAATCCAATTAATAAGACGTTTAATCAATTGATTTATTTTCTACTAAATTTGTTAATTGATAAGAATTTGAAAAGGAAGAAAAATGTGTGTGGATTTATTTATAAAATCGAAATTATTTTTTCCGAAGACAAAAATTGATAAATTATATTAAATTCAAATAATTATTCAAAAGTTATTCGCATAATTTAAGAAAAAGAAAAAAAAATATAATGTTGAAAATAATAAATAAAATAAATACAAAATAAGTATTTTAATGATGGGATAAAATTGACAATGGTATAGTGATTGGATACGTATTCAATTAGATTTGACGAAAAATTCAATCCAATTAATAAGACGTTTAATCAATTGATTTATTTTCTACTAAATATTTGTTAATTGATAAGAATTTGAAAAAGGAAGA
Source organism: Polistes fuscatus (assembly GCF_010416935.1). NCBI lineage: Eukaryota > Metazoa > Arthropoda > Insecta > Hymenoptera > Vespidae > Polistes > Polistes fuscatus. Next base: position 1,274,530 of record NW_025113031.1, read on the forward strand.
AAAATGTGTGTGTGGATTTATTTATAAATTATATTAAATCCAAATAATTATTCAAAAGTTATTCGCATAATTTAAGAAAAAAAAAAAGAAAAAAATAAATATTTCATTGCAACGTATAATCGTTATAATACAAAATGTGATATAAATATTTGATGAAAAAAGAAAAATTATATTAGTTTATATAAACATTTATTAGATATTATAATATACCACTTGGGGTAGTGGTAATAATATTTGTATTAAAATAAAAGTTTTAAGTAAGAGAATCGAGGAATAAAAAATAATGGAGTACCGACGATAAGAACAAATTTTAATGCAAGATATAAAAGATCTTAGGAAGTCGAATACAGTCTATAAAAGTATCGATAACGGAAACAGGGATATACGAAGGCGAGAAAAGTTTCCCTTGCGATAACACAATCCCCTTGGTGACCGTTTCTAAATTACCACGCTCGAAAAGAATTTCCTGTGAAAAAGCGAACGAGTAAGGATTTTCTTTAAAACACGCTGAACTTCCTCGTTCCAATATCTGAAAACCATCATCGTCTTTTTTACGTTAACCTTTCTTTTTTCTCCCTTTTATATTTTTTTTTTTTTTTTTTTTCATACAATAACCGTCAATTTATTTCTTACGTTAACAAAACGATTCGTCAGATCATTTAGATTCTTTTCGTAATGAGATAGTATTGTTTAAATATCATGAATTTGTGTTACACAATATTTTCATTCCTGCGATAAATAAAAATAATATAACTATTTTTATACATACACGTGTTGTAAATAAATTGACCATTATATATAATATAACAAATTTGATACTTTTAAATGATTTATTCTTTATACGATATCAAAAATAATTAAATCATATCAAAATTATCAGAGATATTATAAGTATCCTTTTTTTTTTTTCGATTAAATTAGTTATGAGATATATATTTTAATATATAAATTTAATAAATTTGCCATTGTTTTCTCTTTCTCTCTGTTTTTTTCTTTAATGCATAAAGATTTAAAGTGCAAACAAAATTCACAGAAATATTGATTTGATGCAATACCAATGTTTCAATAGAACAACTTATTATCAATGCTCCTATCTCATTGTGTCAGATAAAATTTTAAACCATATATATATGTGTGTGTGTGTGTGTATGTACAAAAGAGAGAAAAGAAAAGTTGCTAAGATATGCATGGAAACGGTAGCTCGTGTCCGAAGGTAGTTTTACAGTGTGAAAATGTGCGACTAAGACGTTGCATGTGTGCGTGTATGTGTCTTCGTTTGACTACACATTCTCCACTCACTTCTCCAAACCCTTCACCCCTTGGTTCACTCAAGCAACCCTCTTTTCTCGTTCTTGTGCACCCTCTCCGACGACACTCGACAGTCTTGTGAATGCCGACAGGTTGTAAAGAACGTAAAGCGTCTAATCTTCTTTCTCGTCGTTGGAGTGCCTTAAACGAAAACTAAGGGCTCGTAGATTCTACGAAGAAACTCGGCTTATGCAATCTGGACTGGGATGGGTGGTGGGCTGGGTTAGAAGGATGCTTCCTAGGTTTCTTCAATTTATTTCTAAATTGTTCTATCCAATTTTTTATATACACTCCTATATAGCATATATATTTTTATATTAATTATATATATTTTTAATTGTTTGATATAATAAATGATTAATTTTGTTATTTTTTTTTTCAAATAAATATTAACTTCAATTTATTTCTAAATTGTTCTATCGAATTTTTTATATACTCCTATATTGTATATATATTTTTATATTAATTATATATATTTTTAATTGTTTGATATAATAAATGATTAATTTTGTTATTTTTTTTTTCAAATAAATATTAACTTCAATTTATTTCTAAATTGTTCTATCGAATTTTTTATATACTCCTATAGTATATATATTTTATATTAATTATATATATATTTTTAATTGTTTGATATAATAAATGATTAATTCTGTTATTTTTTTTCAAATAAATATTAATTTCAATTTATTTCTAAATTGTTCTATCGAATTTTTTATATACTCCTATATAGCATATATATTTTATATTAATTATATATATTTTAATTGTTTGATATAATAATGATTAATTTTGTTAATTTTTTTTCAAATAATATTAACTTCAATTATTTCTAAATTGTTCTATCAAATTTTTTATATACACTCCTATATAGCATATATTTTTATATTAATATATATATTTTTAATTGTTTGATATAATAAATGATTAATTTCGTTATTTTTCTTTTCAAATAAATATTAACTTCAATTTATTTCTAAATTGTTCTATCAAATTTTTTATATACACTCCTATTAGCATATATATTTTTATATAATTATATTTTTAATTTATTTGATATAATAATGATTAATTCTGTTATTTTTTTTTCAAATAAATATTAACTTCAATTTATTTCTAAATTCCTATCAAATATTTTATATACTCCTATAGTATATATATATATATATATTATATATATAATATATTATAATAATATATAGAATTATATTTTATATTAATTATATATATATTTTTAATTATTGATATAATAAATTAATTTTATTTTTTTTCGAATAAATATCTTCAATTATTTCTAAATTGTTCTATCGAATTTTTATATACTCCTATAGTATATATATATATATTTTTTTTTTAATTAATATATATTAATTTAATTGTTTGATATAATAAATGATTAATTTTGTTCTTCTTTCTTTATTTTTTTCAAATAAATATTAAATTTTCTAATAATAATATGATTATGTAATATATAACTCGTGTACGAGAATAATATGAATTCGTATAACTTTTTTTTCTACCACCCGATATTATAGATAATATATTTTTGAAAGAAAAGATAGGAAGCAAAGCAAAGAGTAGCCCTTAGACGTTATATACAAACCGCCCCCCCCCATTCTTTATGCATCCTCTTGTTTGAAAAGAAAAAAGAAGCTAGCTCCTAGAGTAATCTCTCTTTTGACTTACCCCCTAACTTTTGCAATATTCTTGAGTCTTCCACTCCTTTGCGGAATTACCCTGGACCCTGTTGTTAGAACGACCATGCGTTGGTAATGGTTTCAACCCCTCCCTATCCATCTTCAAGCATATAGCAAACAGCCGTCGTGGGATGGTAAAAAGAAAATAGAAAAAAAAGAAAAGGAAGAAAGAAAGTAAGACAGAAAAAAAAAACATCGATGAAACCCTTTTCCCCCCCTCCCACCATTTCCACCACTACCTTCTCGTTCAACCTTCTTTCTTTTGGGGGAAAAAAGCATTAATGTGTTGGCTTCCTATTTATTATTATTATTATTATTATTATTATTATTTTATTTCCTATATTAGAAAAAAAGAATAGAGAAGAAAAAATATGATAGTTATTAGAAAAGAAGAAAAGCAATTGAATCCCTAGTGTAAGTATTTCTAACTTTGTGGATTTTGAAAATCTTCCCTTTTTACGATAAAACGTCGCAATAGTTGGTGACACGTGCTACCACCAGCTTAAAATTCCGGTTTCTGGGGGAGGGGTTTGGGGAACGGGGTTCTGGGAAAGAAATCGGGGACGATCCAAGTTCACATTTGCCTTTTCTTATTCGTTTTTTTTTTCTTACTACTACTAAGATACCGATCAAGAAGCAAACTCCCTAGAATCTTACTATTGGTCTGTCGAATTTGCGGAAAAAGAATTTTTCCAAGTTTTTCTCGGATGACACAACGATTCGATTCGGTTCGATCGATTCTATTCTATTCTATTCTACTACGGGTACGCTTCATTTGTGTGCAAATAAAATCTCTTAGAGTTTTCGATTGTAAAAGAAAGAAAAAGGAATAGGTATATTCGGAATAAGAAATTTCGTTAAAAATAGATTAAACTTCGAAATCCAAACGGTTCGTAAAAATTAGCCAACCAGCTGTGGGGGAAAAGGATGGTGGTTGGTGGTTGAAATGTGGGGGTAGGGAGGGAGTAGTGATGGAATAGGGGGTAGTAGGTAATCGAAGGGGGTGTAGAGGATAGTAGTAGGTGCCACGTTTCATAGTTATGTACACATCTAACCTACTTCCAGCCCGTTATACATTTCATTCTATTTACCTTCATAGATATTCAGAGCAGCGTTCTCCTTCCACTTACGAGCCAATATTTACACTTCCACTGTATCGTACTAGTGTAGTACTTTCGATATCAAATATATGAATTGGATACGAGAAGTGTTATTTCACATTTTACTTATACAATCAAACTTATCTTCTCTAGATACAGTCTTCAAACATTTTTCTTTTCTCTCTTTGTTTTTTTTTTATTATCAATTTTATTTATCATATATAAATGTATTTTAATTGATTTTTACTAATATCTTTGCATTTTATCTTGAAACATTTTTCTTTCTCTCTTGTTTTTTTTTATTATCAATTTATTATCATATATAAATGTATTTTTTTATAGATTTTTACTAATATCTATTGCATTTTTATTTATTTATCATATATAAATGTATTTTAATAGATTTTTATTAATATCTTTGCATTTTATCTTGAAACATTTTTCTTTTCTGTCTTTGTTTTTTTTTTTATTATCAATTTTATTTATCATATATAAATGTATTTTTTATAGATTTTTACTAATATCTATTGCATTTTTATTTATTTATCATATATAATTTTATTTATCATATATAAATGTATTTTAATAGATTTTTACTAATATCTTTGCATTTTATTTTGAAACATTTTTCTTTTCTGTCTTTGTTTTTTTTTATTATCAATTTTATTTATCATATAAATGTATTTTTTTTATAGATTTTACTAATATCTATTGCATTTTTATTTCTTTATCATATATAATTTTAATTTATATATAATGTATTTTAATAGATTTTTATTAATATCTTTGCATTTTATCTTGAAACATTTTTTTTCTGTCTTTTTTTTTTTTTTTATTATCAATTTTATTTATCATATATAAATGTATTTTTTATAGATTTTTACTAATATCTATTGCATTTTATTAAGATCCTTTTAAAATTATTTTCTCTTCGAAAAAAAAAAAGAATTTTTCGAATGTGCATTTTATTATTTCTTTTTTCTTTTTTTCTCTCAAGTGTATTGTTGTTTGCGCACGCTCTCGCACATTTTATTATTATTTTCTATATTTCTATTTCTATTTAAAAGAAAGAAAAAGATAGAAAAGAGATATGTTTGCAAAAATTCTCGTGTTTTATTGTTGGTTTTTATTTCGATATATATTTTTTTTTCTTGCTTTTTCTTTTTTTCTATTTTTCTGTTTTTCAAGAGAACGCTCGGCGGTTTTCACATTCGAGTTGTTTTTATTGTTTTTTATATGTTTTCTTTTTTCCTTTTTCTAGTAGAATGTTTATTTTTATTTAGAAAAAAATCGAAACAATTTCATATGTTTCCCATTACACAATACCTAGTGTCAAATTTGTAATTGTAACATCAATGAATAGAAAATTGTCATAATATATTTTTATAAATAATTGAAATATTTTTAATTATGGTATATGCGGTTATATAAATTAAGTATAATTAATTGATGTGTTTCAATGATTAATATGGTCACCGTAAAAAGTTTTATTTAATAGAAATCGATAATGATACCGATTAAACATTTTTTTATTGTACAATTAATATTATTTGATGGTACAAGAGAGTTTATGGAGTGATTAAAAATTATTGATCACGCTATCTGAGACTTATCTGAGATTTAAGGTTTCTATACCTAACAGTAGTTTCTAAGAAACAACGTTAGCATTTAACAATTTAACAAAGTGAACCAGCCTACGCTTGAATGAATATTCAAATCAATATTTCTCTCAATTTTTCAACAAAAGTTTCATCATTTGTAATACCAGTATTGAATAGAATATTTCATTTTATATAACAATTAAAACAAGGCCACCTTGAATATACTTCTTCATTATTTATCTGCTAAAATTAATGTAATGTATTATAAGCTCACTTAAATTTCCTTTCTAATGGTAATTTCGTAGAAGTTACTTCGAGTAATAGTTTCAATTAGTCACCCTGTATATACCTGTAATATATATACATAAAGAGAGAAAGAAAGGAAGTGTGTGTGTATGAGAGCGAGAGAGAGAGAGATTAAATAAATTCGATCGATGTAAAGAATCGTCGTTGGAGTTTTCGTTAATCGGTTTCTTCGTATTTTCTTGCTAACTAAAAAAAAAAAAACAGAAAAAAAAAATAAAGAGAAGACAACAAAAATAAAAGAAACGAAAAAAAGCTCTTACAGTCGATAATTCCCAGCTTAAGGAAAAACAAAAGGAAAAGTAGAAAGAAGTAGACGGTGGTGCGGTGAGGGGAAAATTGAAGGAGGGTGGGGGGTTACTTAGGTTAGATAGGGGATCGTCATTAATCATAATAGCGTTTCGATTGAACTTCGAGAACCAGTGACCGGTTCGAAAGATTTAAAGAGGAAAGAGAAGTGGGTGAGTAAGATAAGGGGAGTGGTGGGGAAGGGAAAGGGAAGGGAAGGGGGCAGAGGAGAGAGAGGAAAGTACAAAGGGTGAAAAAGCAATGGGAACGAGACCACGAAAGAAAAGGAAGAGTGGTAGGAAGAGCTAAGAAATTTCTTCTGGAATGAACGTAAGAGAGATTTGTCATCCGAGTTTGACGTATCACGAAAAACTATTCCTGACTTTTGAACCCTTACCCTCGCCCTTGCCTGTTCTCTTTCTTTCCTTCTTTTCTTTATTTCTTTTCTTCTTTTCTAATTCTAATTTTTCTAAACGAGATTTTTATATAATAATTGGTAAATTTGTTCGACTTGTTTAGAAATGAAATTTAATTGTTTTCGATGATCGTTGATAAAATTGTTAAATATTATTTCAATAATAAAACGTAACCATATATATATATATATGTAGGATGCGAGCACCTCCAAGTTAAATTTAAATAGGCGTTCGTAAGGAGATTGGACGGTGGGCCCTGGATAGCTCAATGGTTAAGAGCAGTCGCCCGGAAAGCGGAAGATCCGGGTTCGAGTCCCGGTCAGTCAATTCCAACAGGCCCAATTTTTTCACAAATCCTACATATATAAATAAATCTTGAAATATACTTTCTATTTATAAAATTTGAATAAGATTGTTTGATAATTCTATCAATAAAATATAGTTTTATCGTTTCGAAAAACAATAGAAAAAAAGAAAAAATAATGTTCGTAGGTGTTTGACAATTAGATTGAAAAACGATTGAATTAAGTGCAAAAGGTATTCAAACAAAACGAAGAATGATGTACTTAAATTATTTAATAAAAATTCGCTATAGTTATACAACTTCATTTTTCTTATTCTCATTTTCTTTCTCTCTCTCTCTCCTTTTCATATAACAAAGAGTAATAATAAATTGTATAATTATTTATAATACAATTTATCATCTAACGTGTATGTATATCTAACAAAAACGATATTTAAACTTACATACTCAATAATACATCGGCCAATATCAAACGAATTCGTTGGAAAACTCTTCTATTGGGCTGGCTGCACAGTCTCGAAATGAGAACGAACGAGTTGTTGCCAACGTTCGTTATAACGCATCCTGGATAAAAATTGGTCTACGTATTTTGTGTGTTTATGTGTGTGTGTGTGTGTGTCTGTGCTGGAACGTATGTACGTATGGGTGATAGCTCTCACGTGGTGAATACTCCACCCTGACGCAACCCTCTCTTGCAACGGAACCAAAAAATTCATGGAATTCTTTGATGCGTCTTTTTACGTATTTCACGTATTTCGCGTATTTCGCGATACGAGTGCGAGAAAAAAGGATAAAGAAAAAATAGAAATAGAGAAATATTAAAAAAGAAAAAAAAAGGAGACAAAAAAAAGAAAAAAGAGAAAGAGCGAGATAGAGGGTGTAGGCCGGTGGGTTGGGTAGGAGGGGTCAGGAGAGAAAATGGGTGTATCTTTTGAAGCTGTTAGAAACGTGTTACACAACGTCGATTTTTCGAAATGATTGACGCAGTTGATTTTGTTTTTCTTTTCTTTTTTTTACAATTCTTTTGCATGTGATTTCTTTTTCCAATCATTTTTGAATCGATCGATTGATTTTTTGTATTTATACGAATGAATTGTATACAATTTGTTTAACAATGATGTTTTACAGCTGATTTACGGTTTCTTAAAGGGCTGTAAGCATCAAAGTATGACTTGTAATTGTGAAAGTTAAGAAAGAAAAAAAATCATTTAATATTTTTTTTTCTAAATATTCGCGTGGAAAATGTATTTAAAAAAACAAACAAAAAATCCCCCAAAAAAAAGAAAAAGATACAAGAGAAAAAGGAAGAGAAAGATAGGTAAAGAAAAATCTGGTTTATCCCGAAACTCATTAAATCTTTCTCTATCCCTTTCTCTTTCTTTCTTTCTTTCTTCGTGGGTAGCTTCGAGGCAGAAAGAACCTCGAAAAAATAGGAGCTACGTCGGAACCTAATCGAACTTCATTGTCCTCGGGTGAAAGCTTTGGGAGCGTAGGTAAGAACAAACCATGGATTAATCGGCTGATCGGAATTTATTGCTACGGAAGAGTTTCGAGAATCTGGAAAAGCTCTAGCCTGAGAATATCTCAAGGACATCTTTCTAACGTCTTCTATTTCTTTCTTTTTTTTTCTTCTACTTCTTCTTCTTCTTCTTCTTTTTCCTTCTATCTTCTGTTTATTTATTTCTACGATACGATTTAACTTTTCTGTCGAGGAATCCCAATATTTCGTTCGCTTTTATCCTCTGCTTCAAAGCTTTTTCTTCTCTCTCTCTCTCTCTCTTTCTCTCTTTCTTTCTCTTTAATACACATACACTTGCATCATATTTCTTTTTATCTACTATTCTATTGAACATTATCACATATTTTCTAATTCAATTTTAATATTTTCATTCTATCTCCTTCGAATACGTGATTTTATTTTTATATTGATATGATCATAGTTTCATTATTATTATTATTATTATTATAAGTTTCGATAATTTAACAATAAGATTTATATTAAATCTGTATGTTATTTTATTTTTTTGTCACATTAAATATATATTTAATCTTGCTTTTCCTTTTTTGTCATTGAAAATTGTGAAAATAGTTCATATCAATGGTCTGAAAATTAGAAATAATATATATAATGGTGTGATAAATAAAAAATGACAATTGTAACTAGTAAAAAAGAAATTAAAAAATTGTTTACAATTATGCACATATTATATGTTTTATATATATATATACACACACACACACACACATACATAATTCATATATACGTTCAATTAAGTCTAAATAAATCTTATAATAAGCGCTTACGTATAATAAAAATGCTTCAATTATTTCATATGAAAGTGTATTAAATAAAATGATAAGAAAAAATGTTCTGGCACGTATTATAGTAATAACAATAACACCAGCAGCAGCAGTAGCAGCAGTAGTAGTAGTAGTAGAAGCAAGAACAGAAGCAGCAGGAGCATGAGCCACTAGTGGTAGGGAACAAGGCTGTCTCGCAAGATAAATAATTAAGGCAGCACATTATCGTGAGGTACTGCAAAGCGAGAGATCGTCCGGTGCTAAGGGGTAGCACGAATTTATCACGTCCACCCTTCTAACACCCCCCCTCTCGTATACCCTGAACTCCTTGCACGGACAACTACCTCTCAACACATATTTACACTCATATACGTATACAGACACATACATAAACGCATAGACAAGCTAAAGCATAGATATATGTGTGTTTGTGTTTGTGTGTGTGTGTGTGTGTGTACGTATATATTTACAAATACGTAGAAAACTTTTCTTGCCATATTTTACGGACAACCCGGAATCTTTTGTCTTCATAATATTTATCCCACCGCGGATAGGGAGAGTAATGAAGCGAGACTCCCTTGAGATAGAAAAAGATGGATAGATGGATAGATAGATGGATAGATGGATAGATAGATAGATAGATAGATCAAAAGGAAAAAAGAAAGAGCAAAAAAGGATAGAAAAACAAACGAAAACGAGATCGGAAATACGAACTAGGTTACAAGTCCTACTTCAGTGTCCTGGCTATCACTAATCTTCTATCTTTTTTTTCTATCTTACTATATACGTTTTCACAAAACTATAATGTGTCACTTTACCGAACCGAATAATCATACAATTTTATAATTTTCTTTTTGTACACATATTTGAAGTATTCTAAACAATATTTTTTCGTTAACAATTGTATACTCAAATCCTGTCATAAATAACGAACTAATTTTAATCGTAATAATAAATTAGAATAAATTCTAATTCGTTTGAATAAAGCAATATTCATTTTTATTCGAATATTAATTTTTTTCTTTCAATGAAACTACTTATGGGACACCCAGTATTTCTACACTTATATCTTTTTTTTCTTCTTCTCTTTTCTATCTTACTATATAGGTTATCAAAAAACTATAATGTGTCACTTTACCGAACCGAATAATCATACAATTTTATAATTTTCTTTTTGTACACATATTTGAAGTATCCTAAACAATATTTTTTGTATACTCAAATCCTGTCATAAATAACAAACTAATTCCAATCGTAATAATAAATTAAAATAAATTCTAATTCATTTGAATAAAGTAATATTCATTTTTATTCGAATATTAATTTTTTTCTTTGAATGAAACTACTTATGGGACACCCAGTATTTCTACACTTATATCTCTTTTTTTCATTCTTCTTTTTTCTATCCTTATTTATTTCTTTCTTGACGTCGAGCTTAGGTACGATGATAAATTCGAAGAGTACAGGTATCCGTTTTCTCTGGGGTTCACCGATTTAGCGAGAAAAAATATTTCCAACCCCTTAAGTAGGATGGGTATGAGAACGTTGTCTTGATAATGTTGTTGGCAAAGGTTGAAGAAAGAGAACAGGGTTGGGGGAAGGGGGGTAATGGGGGTAAGGGGGAGGTGGTTGAGTTCTGAGATAATATCCAGCGCGAGGACAAGATAATTAAGGGATCCAATTACGTGTCCAGAATTTACCATGATAAAAACAAATTTATTTCTATAACGAATAGCTTTTTGTTATTATTATTGTTGTTGGTTGCTATTCAATGGAACGGAAAACGTGTGAAAAAAGTGTTAAAGGGGAAGAAGAGGGAAAGGGTGAGGGGGTTTTGATGGGGTGACGATCGTAACGTATTCGTGGCACGCGATAAAATGTGCAACATTTGGGGTGAGGGACCGTGAACGCGGCATTTTTATTTTTATTGTAATTTAAAT
>NW_025113031.1:1295720-1320851 GCF_010416935.1 Polistes fuscatus
AATTAGAACAGTAAAATAAATAATATAATAGTATTAATAAATAATATACTCCTAATATATAATACTAATTACCGTTATTAAAAATATGAAGGGGAAAAAAACAAACACACACACACACACACAAACACAGAAATTAAATACACACATATGTGCGAGCAAAATTTAAAATAAAAATAAGATAAACAAAAAATTCTTTAAAAAGGTGTATGTGTATGTGTTATTCGTGTACGTGTCTACGTTATAAAAATAATTCGTAAAAGGATCTCGTCCTCGAAATATAAAGATGAACAAAATTTACGAGAAAAAGTAAAAGAAAACATATTATAAATATTTTGATAGGGAAGAAAATAAAAACAAATGGAGAGAAAATCTAAATGAATTTTGCGAAAGATTTTGTGGAAAAGCGATCGTGCGTGTAAAAGATAAGGAAGGAGGTTGCAGTGAAAGACAAAACATGGATTTTCCGCTGTCGTTACGATCACGAGACTCGTGTCGTTCAACTAGGATAAAATAAAAGGGAAGCTTAACCGGTACTCGACCAGTCACCGGACACGATCGTGAACGATAATTCGTCTTCCAGTCTAACCTCCTCGATCACGAAAGCTTCGAGCTTTAATACCTTCAAGAAGAAAACGAGTCTCTTTTGTCTTCCTTCGGATAAAACTTAATAACGAGATCCAATAAGATAGAAAAAGTAAAACAGAAAAAAAAAAGAAAAGAAAAAAAAAGAGAAATAAAATAAGAACTTTTACGTACAATCTCTGGATACTTTTTCTTTCACTTTACTTTTTTATAATTACGTTCGTACTTCTCTACTTTCTTTTTATTTCTTTCATTTCTTTTACTATAGTTTTTCTTCTTTTTTTCTTTTTTTTCTTTTTTTCAAATTATAATCTTAATAATATATGAAATATTATTAATATATATAATAATATAAATTTATTAAATATTTGGTTATAATTGATGAGATAGAGAGGAGGAATGTAAATGAAATATAATTGGAAAAAGTGCATGCTGGGATTATTAATGTTATCCATCAAGTTAATATGTTTTATTACTGGGGTTTTTGTTTTATTTAATGGAAATATTTTATTAACAAATTTTTTTTCCTTATTTCTTTTTGTTCATTCCAAATAATCCATTTACGTATTTTCACATCTCGAAAATTATATTTTTTAATAAATTCTATATTATTTTATAGAAAACAGAAAAGAAAAAGTATTTTAATTATATTCGCGTTTAATAATACTTTCATTATTAATATTATCATTATTCACGGCAATGTAATTTTCTAATCGTATAGGATAGATCGCAAGTTTTTACATGATTTTTTACAAATTAATTACTTTTCCTTCTCCATACAGACCATTTATATTAACTTTTTATACATTCTTGTTTCAAAAGTATCACGTAATTAAATTATTCCACATGACACGTAAGTATTTTTCGTTTAAGTATATTATTTAATTTTATCAAGAGACACACAAAAAATGTGTATCTTATTTATTCAGAAAATTTACACACACTTTTATATCATTTCTAAGATTCGTACAAATTTTTAATAAATAAAAATCGCGAAGATTATCTTTCAAATAATTAATACAATTAGTTTCAAATAATTTTTTTCAAATTAATTATTTATTTTATTATCAGGGATATATGGGAAAAGAAAAAAAAAATAAAAATAAAAATATGTGCGAAGATTGTAAATGGGGAAAATCAAATATGGTTTGAATTACTAGGAAGACTTGAAAAAAAAAAAATAAAAAAAGAAAATAAAAGTCAGAGAGTGGAAGTTATATTAACGCTTCATGATAGCTTAGTTTGCGAAAATAAAGAGAAAGAGAGAAAGAGAAAGAAAGAGAGAGAGAGAGAAAGATGTTAGAAAGGAATTTGATCGATGGTCCTGTTTTCTGTTTCCTTCCGGCCACCATACGCGATATTCTATCCTTCTCTAACTCCTTTTCCTGTCTACTTTACTCGTCTCTTTCATGCTTCGAACGAGCATGATAGCAACCTGGAGGAAAAGTAACGCTTGCATCGTCGTTTGTCACGCAACGTCAGAACGTGCCAACGTTAGCTGTTACTATTATTGCTTACTGTTAAATAATCAATATTACCGTTAATATTAAACAATATTTTATACTTTTCTTTTAGTAATTTAATATTGTTTCATTTATATACGTATTTTCCAAATTATTTCTACAGGGTGGTCACACGCAATTTGCACGCCCAATTTGTGTTGTTTGAACGAGTACATTATAATATAGTGTATTTATTATGTTTTTTTTTTTTTTGTTTTTAGAAGTTAAGGTGTTTCGAAAATTTCAATATTTTTATTAGCCCTAAATCTATTAACTAACAAGTCATTTATTTCGTGCAATATCAAGTTGGAGATTCAATCAATATATATATATGTGTGTGTTACCGTTAAATTATATAATTTGGTTAATTCGTGAACAACCTAACTTTTATACTTTTTTTTAGTAATTTAATATTGTCTCATTTATATACGTATTTTCCAAAATATTTCTACAGGGTGGTCACACGCAATTTGCACGCCCAATTTGTATTGTTTGAACGAGTACATTATAATATAGTGTATTTATTATTTTTTTAGAAGTTAAGGCGTTTCGAAAATTTCAACATTTTTATTAGCCCTAAATTTATTAACTAACAAGTCATTTTATTTCGTGCAATATCAAGTTGGATATTCAATCAATACATATATATATGTGTGTGTTACCGTTAAATTATATAATTCGGTTAATTCGTGAACAACCTAACTTTTATACTTTTTTTTAGTAATTTAATATTGTCTCATTTATATACGTATTTTCCAAATTATTTCTACAGGGTGGGTCACACGCAATTTGCACGTTTCGATCATTTCCAAAAGTATGCTTCGCGAAAGACAAAATTTTGTATATTCAATTTGTATTGTTTGAACGAGCACATTATAATATATTGTATTTATTATTTTTTTATAAGTTAAGGCGTTTCGAAAATTTCAACATTTTTATTAGCCTTAAATTTATTAATTAACAAGTCATTTTATTTCGTGCAATATCCAGTTGGAGATTCAATCAATACATATATATATGTGTGTTACCGTTAAATTATATAATTCGGTTAATTCGTGAACAACCTAACTTTTATACGAATTAATTAAGCATTCCATCGATAATACGTGATATTTAACATGCATACACATACACGTACGTAACCTGACATATTAAAATTCCATTCCCCGACGAGATCATTTCGAAAACTAATTCATCAATGAGAAATCATTTTCACTCTTTCATAATACGAATTATATATAATTAACAAACAATTCATTTCTCTTAATCCATGTATTTCATTTCGACTTTTTTTCGCATTTTTAACATAGTACACTTACTCGATAAGAAATTCATTAAATGGTTTATCACGTTTATCATTAATTAACAAAGAATGAAAGGAGAGAGAGAGAGAAAATAAAAAGAAAAGAAGAAAAAAAAAAGAGAGAAAAAGGAACATTGAATCCGATACGTTAAACACAATGAACACATCGAAACGAATCGAATAAATAAAACACACTTCGTCGCGTACTTTATCTTTCACTTTGTTTTTTAAAACATTCACACAGACACACACTACAATCTCCATTATTATACTTAATCGCAAAGAATTTTCCCTACGCTCGAGATAATCTACTGCATAAATTAATAAACGAAATAAGATAAAACGCACGCGGTAGAAAAAAAAAGAAGAATAAAAAAATAAAAAATACACAGAAAATGAAGGGAGAGAATGAGCAATAGTAAGAGAAAACAATATCCAACAACCCATAATCGTTTCACGCTCAATGAAATACGCGTATAGATTTTTCCATGTTACTTATCAAAATTTATAATCGCATACCGAGAGATAAAGAGAGTGAGAGAGAGAGAGATATATTAAACCACATTAATGATATCGATGTTCTGCAACACGAGCCGTTTCGCGTCGATAATCATTTCGAAGCCACACGTATATTCTTTTAATTATACGATTAAATGTATATTTTCCTATGTAATAGTAATAATAAAAGTAACAATAATAAAGAAGTAGTAGTGTAGAATAGTATAGTAATAGCAATAGTAGTAGTCGAAGTAACAATAATAAAGAAGTAGTAGTAGTAGTAAAAGTAGCAATAGTAATGTAGCAGTAGTAGTACTAATAATAGTAATAACAATAGCAATAGTAGTAGTCGAAGTAACAATAATAAAGAAGTAGAAGTAGTAGTAATAGTAATAACAATAGCAATAGTAGTAGTCGAAGTAACAATAATAAAGAAGTAGTAGTAGTAGTAAAAGTAGCAATAGTAATGTAGCAGTAGTAGTACTAATAATAGTAATAACAATAGCAATAGTAGTAGTCGAAGTAACAATAATAAAGAAGTAGTAGTAGTAGTAATAGTAATAGCAATAGCAATAGTAGTAGTCGAAGTAACAATAATAAAGAAGTAGTAGTAGTAGTAATAGTAATAGTAGTAGTAAAAGTAGCAATACTAATGTAGCAGTAGTAGTAGTGAAAATAATAATAACAATAGCAATAGTAGTAGTCGAAGTAACAATAATAAAGAAGTATTAGTAATAGTAATAGTAGTAGTCAAAGTAACAATAGTAAAGTAGTAATAATAGTAGTAGTCAAAGTAACAATAGTAAAGTAGTAATAATAGTAGTAGTCAAAGTAACAACAATAAAGTAGTAATAATAGTAGTAGTCAAAGTAACAATAGTAAAGTAGTAATAACAGTAGTAGTCAAAGTAACAATAGTAAAGTAGTAATAATAGTAGTAGTCAAAGTAACAATAGTAAAGTAGTAATAATAGTAGTAGTATAATAGTATTGGTGGTGGTTGTAATAGTAATAATAGTAATAGTAAAAGAATGAGGAATAAGCTGGTGGGGAAGGATGGGGGCGGGAAAAACAAGTATGTATAGGAAAAGGTAGAGAAACAGCAACACTGCAAAAATAAATCCTTCGATGGGGCTCTGATCGATCGAGTTATAAGTGGACGTTGCCTTGTTTCGGCAAACGTGCTATTATGGAGTATCAAGTGGATGCTCGATTAAGCTATCCTTTAATGCTCTTTTCGAGTATTCGCGTATATTTGCTTATGCATAGCTTACTTACAATCTCAACGAAATTTTCTCAATGAAAACGTAATCCGGTTAATAGAAATGTAAAATGACAAAATGAATATAATAAAAAATTAAGATGTATTTTTCTCAAATATAACGAGACACACATACATATTATTTATTTAAACAGAGAGAGAAATAGGAAGGAGGGGGGAAGAGGGCAGATTGTAAAAGAGAGAGAGAGAGAGAGAATCAAAGAACATAAATAAAAAAAACATTTTATTAGATATTTTAATAGCATGAGGGAATAATTACTGTTGTTTACGGTGGTATTGTTGCAGCAACGTTGAGGAAAATAGGTCGGGTCTGGGAGTAAATGAAAAAGGTCGTAATAAAAATTAATGTACTCGACCTAGGAAGAAGAAGAAGAGGAGTGGAGAGGAGAGGAGAGGAGAGGAGAGGTTAACAAGGGACAGAAAAGAGTTAGCCCTTCTAGAACGCCATTTTCTCTCGCTAAACAACCGCGATCCAACGAGCCAAATAATGAGAGAAAAAAATGTCAGAAATTTTTGTCAAATAATCCTACGGGGAATTGTTTATACCTAATTTAAAAAACAACTTGTGCCCCTTTTTGTAATGTCGTTAAATGTAACGTTGAAAGATATGCGATTTAATTTAACCTCGCAAATTAATGATCTCATCTATCATTTTCAAATCGATATAAATGTGTTACGTATAAGAAAATCAAATATATATATATATTATATATTTTTATACCTTTATTCATTTTATTTATAAATAATATATCGATATTATAACTTTAATTATTATTTAATTCTTAATTAATAATTTATATTTTCGTTTTTAGCTCGTATTTAACAATACCAATGTAGGATTAATAATAAAAAAAATATATACGCATATTTAAAAAAAAAAAAGAAAAAATAAAGAGGAACGATAAAGATTTACAAATAAAAACTGTCTATTGATTGATTTTAAATAGATTTTCTTATCGAAGACCGAAATGAAAAAATATAACGAAATAAATAAAAAAAAAAAAAAATGGGTAAAAAAAAGGAAAAAGAAAATAAAAACATCGTTTAAATATTGAATTACTTTGAAAGAAAGGTTGCAGACAATTTTCGTTTGGATTCACACGAGAAGGCCTCTCGATAACGAGCTTCTCGTTTGCTTTTCGGCTTTTCGATTCGTCGTTTAAACGTGGCACTCGTTAAACAGAAACGATCGCAGACCATTTAGCGAGCCGATACACGAGCTGAGTGCCTATTGCACTCACTCTCTCCCTCTCTCTCCCTCTCTCTCTCTGTCTCTCTCTTTTTCGAAGCTGTAGCCACCTGCCCACTTACGATAATTGGCTATGCGAGCTGATTGGTGCGGCTCATCCGTCAATTAGTCCCATGTAATTTTGGCCACGCATCGAGTTTAATCAACTTCCTACGTTAACCGGTCGAACGGATATAAAAATGCTCGAAAAACGCGATCACTCGATTCGCTTTTTCGAATTTTAAACATAGTTTTCTCATCGTTCCTCCTTTTTTTTCCTCCCCCCCTTTGCTTTATCCCTTTTTGTGTTTTGTACTGTTTTTATTTTTATTTCTTTTGTTTTGTTATTTTCATCGTTGGTCGAACGTTACGACACGAATCGGTGCATCCATTTTATCCACGTGTGCATCTCATCGATCGATAGATATTTTATTCGTCATATTATGTCTGTTATTTTTCTTTTTTGTTTTCTTGTTCTTTTTTTTTGTCATTTTACAACGATAGCTATTCGATAGGTGGTATCACTATCACGTGATCTCGAGATTCAGGTATCGTAGATGTAAAAATAGCAAATTCTTTGAACTCGGAGATCGTAGAAACGTCGTATGGGATTTCGAAGGAACGGAAAATACGTGACTTAGAAAATAGACAAGCTTAAAAAGATACGAGAGAGAAAAAGAAAACAAAGATACGTAGAGAGAGAGAGAGAGAAAGAAAATGTCACACACGTACGATTTCGTAGAATACATTAAACATACATATATGAGTGTCGTTATATGTAATTTGTGTGAATAAGCGTATCATGTATGGTATTATCGATACCTATACATACCTATATTATATTCATAAATTCGTAAATAAATGTGCCCACTGAGAATAGCTTTATTTTTCACCGATAATATATCGCGATATTTCTATGCAGTATTTGTCTCTCTCTCTCTCTCTCCCTCACCCCTCTCTCTCTCTCTGTCTGTCTTTCGTTCTTTTTCCTTCTTTTACTATTTTAATACATGTCACAGTTTTCTATCCTCAAGGATTATAATTTCAGGACATTTTTACGTGTTCATATTTATCATTCGACCTGGGTTTTATACGCGAAGCTTAAAATTCGATATTTTCAATATACATTTTGGATTTCCAAAAATATAATTGAATTTCAATGAAAAATATAAGTTAAATATTTTTTACGCTAAGTTATATTTCTTTTATCAACGAAATACAAAATCATTTTACGTACGTAAATACGTAGTTTAACGATAAGAAAAATATGAAGGAAGAGAAGAACGAAATGATAAAAAAGAAAAAAAAAAGAATAAAAAAAAAAGTAATATAAGGAAACGAAGAATAAAAAGTTGATTAAATGGAGATTAAATAAAATTATACAAAAGTGAAGGGAGATAGGTAGATTAGAAATAAAAACGGTAAAGTGTGTAAACACACACAAAATAAATTAGATGAAAAAAATAAAAAGGGAAAGGGAAAGAGAGAAATGGTATAAGGAAGGTTAACGAGAGATTAAATAAGACCATGAAAGAGATGGGAAGAAAAATAAAAAGAGAGAGAGAGAGAAAGAGAGAGAGAGAGAGAGAGAGATAAATGAGAGATGAAATGGTATAAAGATAAAAAGAGACAGATAGACTGGCAGATAGAGAAAAACACAGTAAAAAAGTTAAAGAGAGATTAAATAAGAATGCGAAAGAAGAATGACGGGCGGGGAGGAGGGGGTGGGAAGGGGAGGGGAGGGGGTGTGACGTTAAAATACAAAATAGAGAGAAGAGATAAGTAAAGGAAAGATAGAAGTAAGGAAAGTTAAAGAGAATGTAAATAAGTAACGCGAAAGATTAAAAGTGAAAGAAATAAAGAAAGAGAGAGAGAGAATACATCAAACGAGAAATATAAGGGAAAATGAAGTGGGATGGTTACAAGAATAGATAAAGAGAGAAAGAGAGACGGTAACTGAACGCATTAGACAAAAAATGAGACAAAAATAGACGAAACAGAGACAGAGAGAAGTAAAAAAAAGAAGAGTAATAGAGACGAAGATGTAAATTAAAAAGTAGATAGAGAGTCGGTCAGACTTGGATAAAAATATATGAGATATCAATGATATAATAGGTATAGATAGAAATAAAATGACAGACAGAAAGAGAGAAATAAGAAGAGAAAAAGATAAATATAATGAAAATAATAGATTATAAAAATAGTTAAATATCTATTGTCTATTATTGAATATTTTTAGCGAGTAGAAATTTTTATCTTACTATTGAAATATTAATTATTAATTAGTAGGAGTAATTGATCGATGTAATGTAAAAACGATATAATATTTAAAAAGAATATAAATACGAAAATAATCATAATAATAATAATAATAATAATAATAATAATAATGATGAAAAAGAAAGAAATCACAAAATAGAGAGGATCGAGAAACTTGACAGACAGATCTAGAAAAAGAGATAAAATCAATTTCGGCTTGCTGCTCGGCGTTGCATTTTTCAATTCGCTACACCCGTATAAAAAGAGTAAGTTAGAGAGAGATAGACATAGTGAAACACGCGTGACCGATCCGCGGATTCGAAATGGCTCGTTTGACGTACTCACGCGCGCCAGCACGATTTCTCCCTCGTGTAGATACACAAATACACTGGCAAAGAGAACGAGCTTGCATTATTCTGCACAGTCATCCCCATTCTCGTGGTTTGCGTGCAACTGTATACTCTCCATTCGTGTAAGTATACTACTTACATATATGCTCGAATAAACGAACCAACACACACACTATTACTACTAACTACACAACTACTGATACATGTGTACATATCAAGGTACTCACCCATTGTTATGCGAACAAACACGTACAGAGAATAAGTATTTCCACATATCCATATGCAAATATTCACTAATGTACCAACACTAAATGTTTATTGATGCATATATATAATACTTATTATTTATATTTTAATACACGCGAACACACGCATACATAGAAAAATATTTTTTCCATTTACTTTTTAACGTGCATTTATTACGTTGCCCGATAAAAGTTAAATATACACGTGCATATCAATTTTTATCATAAACTCCGGCACGAATTTTCAAAACTATTTATTTAGATCAAAAAAATATATTTCCCTTAATTTTCGGCATGAACTTTTTAAGCAACGCATACGTACACATACGCGTACACGCGTATTATATATATATATATATATGCATTTATATATAAATCCAAAAGTATACAATATACATAAAATTATTTACCCGCTAATCTATTCTCTGAAATTTTAAAATGCATTTATACGCACACGTACAAATAATATATTCGTCCACAAATCTATTCCCTCTCACTTTAATGTACATTCTATACACGCGCACATATGTTCATGCAAGTATGCATGTGCATACAAATATTCACCCACAAATCTATTTCCGCACACTTTAACACACACATGTATATATACATACTAACATACATATAAACATATATACACACGTGCATACAAATATTCGTCCACAAATTTATTCCCTTACACTTTAACGTGTATTTATACGCCCATACATACCTACACGTAAACATATATATATATACACACCATACGTAGAAGTATAGAGAGACTGTTCTGCATAAACCCCGAGAATGTGTGCACTATGCACTATGTCAGATATAGATCGGCACCGCGGGAGAGCTAATGCACTACGGTAAAATGTCTCGTGAAACTTTCCAATAAATAAAACGAACGACGGCCACGCTGCTTTACATCCAGTTCCCCATAAACGACGCGTCGTATTTTT
This sequence comes from Polistes fuscatus, assembly GCF_010416935.1. Taxonomy (NCBI): domain Eukaryota; kingdom Metazoa; phylum Arthropoda; class Insecta; order Hymenoptera; family Vespidae; genus Polistes; species Polistes fuscatus. Next base: position 1,305,909 of record NW_025113031.1, read on the forward strand.
TTTTTTTTTACCCTCCCTGTCCTTCTTTTTTTTCTTTTTTTTTTTCCTTTTTTTTTCTCTTTTTCCCTTATTTTTCTTTTTCTTCTTTTTTTTTTTTTTATTTCACGTGATGGTCACGGGTATGCGGGGGGAAGGGGTAGGGGAAGGGTTAGGGGGAGGGGGGGGGAAATAATCCAATCCGAGCTTTGCGGACGAAGCAGACTGTCCGGACCGGGAGTCAGCTTTCTCTTTTTTTTTTCTGTATTCTTTTTTTATAATATATCTGTCTGTCTCTCTCTCCCCACCCTCTCCCACTCTCTCTCTCTCTCTCTCTCTCTCTATCTATCTCTCATTCTTTGTGGTTTTTTTTCAACGCATAGCGCGGTCGAGTTTAACGAGACGGATTTCATTCTCGACGTAGGAAATTTTTGAATTTCACTTTGGGAAACGGGGGAAGATTTATGCTGGTATCATCTATAGCTAAATACGATGGAAATGGTGTCTTGATCACTTAATAGAAGATCTATGGTGTTCTAATTCATATTCGGTAGAGATTCGTTCGTTTCGTTCATTCTTCTTTTAAATCTATGATCTTTTACGGATTGTTTTTTTGTTTAGACAATTGTATAACAAAAATATTATATTACATATTTAATTAGTATATTAGTGTTGTGTGTATTGTGATAATAATCCAAAAAAAAAAAATCAATAAAAATTAGGCACGAAGGAAAGATCTATAATTTATTATAGTTATCTATAATCTTAATATTATAAAAATTATATAATATTATATTTAATAATATTCATATTATTAAATAATAATATATTATTATATATTTTTATTATTTTTTATTATATTATTTTATTATTTTATTATATATTATTATATCTATTATTTATATATATATATATATATATTAATAATATATATTATTTAATAATATTAATATTATAATATTTCTTTTTTAAAGCAAATTACTTCCATTCGTAGAGATTAAAAATATCGTTTTATTTATATAAATAAATAATATTTCAATAATAAATCGCGTTATATAGATGTATTTCGTTTTATATAAAATGCTCAGATATCTATACGTATATATGCACATTTATATTACTTCATAACAATACGCACACTCTCTCATATATTCGTAAATTTATATAGTAATAAAATATGCACGCTTATACGCGAAATAAATTTGATAATTAATATCGTTTGAATATCTCTCGTTGTCAATGTGTTTACCTATTCGACGACGTCACTCGTAATACAACAAAAACTATAATAGTCAAATGTAAACATCAGCCGAGAAGTGAGGTAAGCGTATTTGTATAAACAAAACATTGAACGACCGAGCAACGTTCCTTTCAATACACCTGGCCTGTCTTCCTTTTTTTTCTTTTCAGTCGTTACTCTTCTCTGCTTGCGTTGAGACGTGTTTCCGTATTACGCGTTATACATTTTTCTATCTCTCGTTTATCTTATTAATTACGTTAGATACAATGTTTTATATCTTTTTATAACTCTGCAGCAGTGTATACGCTCACATATACATATCATAAGTATAACAACAAAACACAATACGTGAAATAAATTCAATACTTTTTTCACTTTTCTTATATCGTTTTTATGGTTACGTGTTTTTTCGGTACGATAAATAAATAATAAATTGATAATACATAATTGTGTGTGTGTGTGTGTGTGTGAAAAGTGATTTAGTGAAAAGTGGAAAGTGCAAGTGAAAAGATTCTCTGATGCAACGATCTATAGGAATACGTAAACTAATCCAGAGTACAGCCAATAGAAAATGGTGCAGCTTGGATGAGAAAAGGTAAAAATGTACAAGGCATCGTAAAGGTAAATGTAAAATCAGATCAATAGAATTATGTAAAGCATGTTATGTAGAGATGGAAATTCACATTTGAGAGAAATTAATTGTCTGAGATAGAAGGAAAAAGCATATCGTGAATTAATCGATACGTTAATATATCTAGCGAATGCAACGCGACCAGACATTGCATTTACTGCTAGTACATTAAGTAAATTCTGTAGTAATCCGTAATTAGTTTATCGGAAAAAAGAGTTAAAAGAGCATTAAAATATTTGTGCGGTACGATAGATTGTGCAATTGTATTTAGGTGACTATTATTTTCAACTTTAAAACCAGGATTTTATATATATATATAAAAATATATTTTCTTTTTAATTAATATTTTTATTTTATTACATTTCTCCAATGTAATCAGAACACACAAGCAAAAATCAGTATGTATGGTTACCTTATTTAAAATCTATATTAATTATTGTGTCTGTGTGTGCGTGTAATTGACATATTTTTAAATTATATCGCGTGATAAATGTCTCTTATAAATTCATTTCTCTTGTATTGATGACAAATTAAAGAAAAAGAAATAAATCTCGTGTAAATCATATTCCTCGCATTATCTCGCAAATCATATAAAAATCAATATCGTAATGTTGTAATTACGTATAAATAAACAAAATGAAACACAGCAGTAATTATCGGTATTTTTAAAAGGGGACACTTTCATTATCGGAAAGTTTTTAAAACCATTTTTAAGCAAATGCATCGAATCGTATCGAATTAAATGCAATCTCGACGAATCGAATCGAACGAAAATGTGTGTCGCGCCTAATGTATTGTGTTCAATTCCCTTTTTTTTTAATTATTCTTTTGTTATTATATTTTTGGTGGTTGTTGTTAGTTACCGTCGCGTGTATTTTTTATCGCCAGAATTCACGCTTACAATTTTCCAATCGAATCGTTCGTATCCGTGTAATATCGTTTCCCTCCTGTTATTAGTTTTATTACATTATTTGACACAACTGGCACTGAATGCAAGCGAATGTAAAATATATGAAGTGACTACTACCTTGCTTTTTCAATGCGTCGTCCTGCCTTTTGTTTCTTTCGATTTGTTTCCGATAATATTTTCTCTCTATAGCATTATCAAAAATTTAACTCTTATATTAAATAACATTATTACGAATTTAAAACAATAAACTTAGAGAGAAAAGGGACTTTATTCATAATTATTCATAATTATATCATTTAAAAACATACACATACATTATTATATGCCGATTCCGATTGATTAATGTTTAATCGTATTACGGCTGATCGGAAAGTTTTCGTCGATATCGAAAAAACATAAATCGTATTTATAAAATCATAAACCACGAACGAAATTTTCGGACTATCCAACGGCCGACAGTTATGCGTTTTTTAAATCATTTCGCGTATTTTTTGTTACGATTGAATATAAAACTATCTTTCATTTTTATTATTTAATAAACAAAACTAAGATTTCCAAGTTGTATAAATCTTTCTTTCAGTTCTATGTTAAGAAAAAAGGTGGAAAAAAAAAGAAAAAAAGGCTTTGCAATAAATAATATAAAATGTACAATATAAACTAAATGAAGCACTCTGTATATATTTATGTGTGTTTGAAATAATTTCACATTTTTTGTTACGATTGAATATAAAACTCCTTTTTTTTTTTTATATTATTTAATAAACAAAACTAAGATTTCCAAATTGTATAAATCTTACTTTCAGTTCTATGTTAAGAAAAAACAGAAAAAAAAGGCATTGCAATAAATATATAAAATGTGCAATATAACTAAATGAAGCACTCTGTATATAGTTATGTGTGTTTGAAATCATTTCATATTTTTGTTACGATTGAATATAAAACTATCTTTTTTTTTTATTATTTAATAAACAAAACTAAGATTTCCAAGTTGTATAAATCTTTCTTTCAGTTCTATGTTAAGAAAAAAGGTGGAAAAAAAAGAAAAAAAAGGTGTTGCAATAAATAATATAAATGTGCAATATAAACTAATTGAAGCACTCTGTATATAGTTATGTGTGTTGAAATCATTTCACATTTTTTGTTACGATTGAATATAAAACTATCTTTTTTTTTATTATTTAATAAACAATACTAAGATTTCCAAATTGTATAAATCTTTCTTTCAGTTCTATGTTAAGAAAAAAGGTGGAAAAAAAAGAAAAAAAAACGCGTTGCAATAAATAATATAAAATGTGCAATATAAACTAAGTGAAGCACTCTGTATATAGTTATGTGTGTTTGAAATCATTTCACATTTTTTGTTACGATTGAATATAAAACTATCTTTTTTCTTTATTATTTAATAAACAAAACTAAGATTTCCAAGTTGTATAAATCTTTCTTTCAGTTCTATGTTAAGAAAAAAAGGAAAAAAAAAGAAAAAAAAAGGCGTTGCAATAAATAATATAAAATGTGTAATATAAACTAAGTGAAGCACTCTGTATATATTTCCATAAAGTATATTCGAATAGACTAATGTCAATCATATTTCATTGTTCGTTCCTATATACATGCATGCATGCATATATAAATAGATACGTCATAAACTGTTACCATTCACTTTTTCACGTTGCAACACATTTACCTAATACATGTACATATATATATATATACATATACATATACATATATATCATACGTACATATACCATAAAAGTTTCCAGTACATCCTACGCTGAACGTCGTGGTTTTTACGAGCCGATCGTTGTTTCGAATTTCGCAAGAACGCGTACGCGAGTGGCAGAACGATTTTCTTTGCTGCTCTACCTAGCTACCTTTCGACGTTTTGCAATTTCCGTTTTATGCTTCTTGAGAAAAGAATGAAATAGAAAGAGAAGGAGTATAAAATCGTGTTCGATTCTATATATTAAAAAAAAAAAAAAGAAAGAAAGAGAAATTTTCAACCCTTGTGGTAAAGAAGCAGAAAGGAAAAGGAAATAAAGAAAAAAAGGGATGGAAAGGAGAAGCAAATGGTAGAAACAGAAGGAAAATTATTCAAAGTCGAAGAAAACGTAAAAAGCAATGAATGGTTTTTCTATGCTTTTCAATTTTTTTTTTGCAATTTTTTTATTAAATTATTACTCGACGAAAAATATATAGATAAATTGTATTATTATTTTTAAGCATATATATATTATATACAATTATTATATTAACCTTAATGATATCGAATAAGTGTCTAAAATATTTAAGATATGATATTATTTGTATTATTTATCCAAAAAAAAATTCCATATATAATATATATAATAAAAATAACACATTAAAAATATTTTCAATTATAATATATTCCAAGAAAAAGAAAGTATATATTCAACATATAATATTATATATTAAAATAAAAGTAGTTATATAAAAAATTTTCGTTGAGTAACGATTTAAATTAGAAAAAAAAATCTTAATCGTCGATAAAAAAAAAAAAAAAAAAAAAAATTTAACTACAAATCATCGTTAAGCTTCGAAGTTTTTCATCGTTAGAACGTTACTTTCATAACACGTGGCTTCCTATCTCATACATAACAAGAGACTATTATCCTCTGTTTGTTAATAAACTATGAAATTGCGGTCGACCTAACGCCTGCCTCGATCATCCCCATTGACGCTGAATAATTTCGAGATAATAAGTTTATCGGTGCTGTCCGGTCTAACGACACTGAAAATATGTTAACGTTCCGTTTCCATTATCAAAACGGACAGACGAATGAAAATTCGTTTATAACTTCGATCAAATAAACAAAAATATTTCCACATTCGTTTAAATAATTTACCGAGGCGTTATCGTGTGTTAAAATAACGACGGTATTATTATATTGATTGAAATTTATTTTCACATTCGATGGCGCATAAATAAATAAGATAATATATGCTAGTATCAAATAATATTATTTTACGTAATTAGACTGATATTCTTCTACCTGTACATTTTTCTCTTTCTGTCTCTCTTTGGTCCAGTTTAAATTCACAAAAATATTTGATCGAAATAAAACTTTACATCCGAATAACAAACTCTTACTAAGTAATTTCGATTGAAATAAATACAAAATATCCTTATCCCGCGAATTTTGATCATTTTCTCGCGAATTATGCGCGTTGAATGACCCGCTCATTTTACAACACGTATTTCTTATTATTCTGTTTACAATATTATTATTTATAATCCAGTTTAAACGCATTCATCCTTAATAGAGGAAAAGGTTTTGTTAATTGTTAACTTCCAATACTCTACGAATAAATTTTATACCAATACTTAACCACCCATTCCCCTCCCCCTTCATCTAAGTATTCAACGTGTTCGAATATTTTCTATCGATTTTTGAGAGAAAATTGTGTACGCATATTCGAAATATTATATTAATCAGTTGGTATCTTCCGTTGAACCAACCGTTGCTTATAAACGCTTATGCGAATTTGAAAAATTGGTTGAACACGTATAGAACGATGATACCTTCCTTGTCCTCCTCCCCTCCTCTTGCGAATTATGCGCGTTGAATGACTCGTTCATTTTACAACACGTAATATTATTATTTAGAATCAAGTTTAAATGCATTCATCCTTAATAGAGGAAAAGGTTTTGTTAATTGTTAACTTCCAATACTCTACGAATAAATTGAATATCAATAATTAACCACCCATTCCCCTCCCCCTTCATCTAAGTATTCAACGTGTTCAAATATTTTCTATCGATTTTTGAGAGAAAATTGTGTACGCATATTCGAAATATTATATTAATCAGTTCGTATCTTTCGTTGAACCAACCGTTGCTTATAAACGCTTATGCGAATTTGAAAAATTGGTTGAACACGTATAAAACGATGATACCTCCCTTGTCCTCCTCCCCTCCTCTCGCGAATTATGCGCGTTGAATGACCCGTTTATTTTACAACACGAATTTCTTATTATCATGCTTACAATATTATTATTTAGAATCAAGTTTAAACGCATTCATCCTTAATAGAGGGAAAGGTTTTGTTAATTGTTAACTTTCAAAACTCTACGAATAAATTTTATACCAATACTTAACCACCCATTCCCCTCCCCCTCCATCTAAGTATTCAACGTGTTCAAATATTTTCTATCGATTTTTGAGAGAAAATTGTGTACGCATATTTGAAATATTATATTAATCAGTTCGTATCTTTCTTTGAAGCAACCGTTGCTTATAAACGCTTATGCGAATTTGAAAAATTGGTTGAACACGTATAAAACGATGATACCTCCCTTGTCCTCCTTCCCTCCTCTCCCCGAGCTATAAACATTCGACGATATCGTTCGTTCCCTTAATAAACGCAACCCTCGGAAAAGTAGCTAGTAACACCGATACGTACATTCCTTACTCGAGCACCCTTCTTTCTGTCAACAAAATTTCAAACCACTTGAGAAAAGTGAAACTAACTTGAGGAAGCTTCTCTCTCTCACTCTCACTCTCTCACTCTCTCTCTCTCTTCGAGAGAGGGTTCCCAACATCGACGACGTTTCGAGTTTTTCATCTCCCCACCACTTTGCCCTAAACCCACCCTCCAAACCCTCCCCTCACCTTCATCCCTGCCCATCATCTTTCTCTTCCACCTCAACCGTACGCGAGAATTACGTGGCTTCCGAAGTTACGAACGCATGAATTTTTTATTAACGACAAACTTTCTCAAAGTTATTTCACGCGAGCGCGCGCGCGCGCGCGCGCAAGTACGCACAAGGGATAACTCGAACATACGATTTATGTTTTGCACGTGTTCCTTCGGATCAATTTGAATGAGTCCACGTCACGTTTATTGATTTGCACGTTTTATTAACCGTATTGCATAATTTTTTTCTTACTTTCTTTTTTGTTATTATTATATTATATTTAATGTTATATACTTGGTATAGTGTACATGTATAGAAAGTAACGTTAATATTTGGTCACATGTTTTATTATTAATTTATTATTAATTAAATATTATATATAATTAATTATAATAATTTTATTATTAATTTATTATTAATTGTCACCTATAATAAGAAGATTTTGACAATTATCATACAATTGTTCGCGTTCATATCTGTTCGTTTAACGTATACTTTTTATTTTGTATTCTACCCCCCTTCCCATCCCCCCCATCCTTTCCCTTCCCTTCTTCGTTTTCCTACTCTTCCCGGTTGGAAATAAATTTGCTGTAAAAGGGATAACCAAAAGTAGGTAAATGAGAATGAGATGTTTACGTATATGTATATGCGTGCATGTGTATGTAAAGAACAGAAAGAAGAGGGTGGGTAAAAGAAAAAAAAAAAAAAAAAAAAATATAGAAAAAGTTAGACTCGTTCCGGTTTTATTTCCTTTCCATTTGTATTTATGGCCTCGTTATACGTTACTCAGACTTTTTGAGTTAGGTATACGACGTTGAAAATTGGCAGGGAGAGCGATAAGGTGAACACACGCGTTTGCGTTTCTCATGCGTGTTAGTATTTTATGTATATGTGTATATATATATATATATATAAATGTGCGCGCTTATATCGTATGCGTTGTATTTTTTACTGCAAGGTGCGTACGATACCTTTCTCCTTGCAAACTCGACATTTTTCAAATATTATTTTCGCGACTGCGAAAACGATTTTTAACATTGACTGACGCGAAAGACGAAGAAAATGGTTCCTTTACTGTAAGAGAGAGATTTATACAGATTTTTTCCTTTTTTTTTTTTTAATATCAATTTTATTTAATTTAACATAGATTTGTTTTTATCGAAGCTAATAATTAAGTCATAATTATAATTAATGTATTATTATAATGAATCTTGGAGATAGGTTACTTTGTTTTTTATATTGAAATGAATGAATTCAATTCGGGCAATAATATTTGAAGAAATGTTGTTGTTCCCCATTCGATTGGTGCAACGATATTTTTGGAGTTATTTTTATTATTACATTTATTATATGGCAAATATTGCATATTATTAAAAATTGAAATAATTGATTATATATATAAACGATTAACTGTATCAATTATTTCGTATAAATAAATATATAAATTATGAAAATATAAATTAAATATTTTAAAGTAAGAGAAGAAACACATTATTAGGATAGATCAAAAGAGATATAAACATACAATATTCGTTGAATTTTCATGATACCCCTGGTTTAGCATTTTCATGAAATAAAGTCATGAATGGATAGATGAGCGTATGTACGCGTAGATCTAAAATTTAAACTAATACGTTTAATATGAGTTTACGTACGTATGTGCGTATATGCATTCGTATTATACGCATATATTTATACATACATACGTACGTACATACGTACGTACGCGTGAGATAGAAAGAGAGAGAGAGAGAGAGAGAGAAACTTTACAAACTCGCTTAATTTGCTTTAAAGTTCGGTACGAGTGGAAATTTTGCAGGCTGTCCTCGTCGTTGGAAGACTAAGTAAGCAGCCGGACAAGTAATAATTTTCATCTACCGGTTCACCCCTATCTGTAAAATATTATTGTCTGCTACGAGGAAATACAATTACCTGGTTTTAATTCAATTCTACTTTATCCGAGACTCACTTTTAACGAAACAGACCGAAAGGGCATTCGTCCTTTAACTATGGTTGTTAATCTTTTATACTATGATCGATATTTACCAGATTCTATATATAATATTAATATATATAATAATAATAATATAAATATAATAATAATATATATATAATAATATTTCATTAATTTATAAATCTATTAAATTTAATATTATATCCCCCTTATATATATATATATAATAATAATAATAATAATAATATAAATATAATAATAACATATATATATATATATAATATAATAATATATAATATATATAATAATATTTCATTAAATTATAAATCTATTAAATTTAATATTACACCCCCCCTTATATATAATCCCTTGAAAGAAAACATAAAGATAAATTGTTGCACGTATCTTTTTAATATTTTATTTTTTTTGTTCCAAATCGTTTGAAAAAAAAACATATCACACATTTGTCTTCGATTGTAAAATATGAAATAGAAGTAGGGGAAGAAAAGTAGTATAGTCAGTTGAAAAGTATACCGATGAACATAATTTAAAATAGTTACACCGAATAAAATTCACAACACGGTGAACGTGTTAATTTGAGAACACTTCCTCGTTAGAGCATTTAATTGCATACTGGTTCTACCGTTATAGTACACGCCGACGTGCGTTTACCTTTGACACGTGACATGAACTTTAATTTCATTTAACGTGCTTAAGATTTATATTTTCAATGTTCTCTCTCTCTCTCTCTCTTTCATGCGTACAATTTTATTTCTCATATTTTTTGTAACATATAGGTACTTTCATTAATTTCCACAGTCAAATAAATCAAGGCCAAAAGTTTTTTTGTCAAACTGTTGTTGACTAATATTTTTGAGAAAAAAAAATCTCATATATATATATTATATCGTAATATATTTAAATAGCAAATATTAAATGTAGCAAATTAATTCAGTGCTTCTTAAAGAAATTTCGTAATCATTTTATAGAAAAAAAAATCATCACAGATCTTTTATATTTTTCGAAATAATCGTCAATTATTTAACTATGGTGATCCATCTTTGAAACAATTGTCGAATTTCTTGACGAAATAAAGATGATAAAATATCGGAATTAATTGTTACACTTAATATTGCATATCATTAAAAAGAAAATTCAAAATGGTAATACTTTTGAAAGAAATAGCAAAAAGGGTGTTCAAAAAGGGCATTGAATAGATAGATTTTCGCATAACGTTTGAAGGATATATACTTTTATCTATATCTTTTCCTCTTTATTTGTGCGTCTGTCGTTTCTTTTTCTCACATTTCATTGGTCAGAAGATATTTCGAATGTGAGCATTTCTCCTACTCCCTTTTCCTATCTCTTTTTACATCCTCCCCACCACTAAATCTCTTCTTCAGCCTGTTTCATCCAAGATCCTTTCCCTTTGACCAAACCAAGCAAGGCTTTCGTTGGCTACACCAATTACGACGTTCCAGAGCAATAAGCTAACCACTACTCACTCGACTCGCTTTCCGTTTTCTGCTTTGATTTCGATGAACGCGACGAAACCCTACGTTTCGCGATTGGTTCGGACGGAAATTTATTAGGAAATTTCACTTTGAGAGATATATGCGTTACTACATAGATATATACACGTGTACGTGTATGTATACGCATACATGGATGAATGCATTTCATGCGTTTTCATTAAATAATTTGTATATTAACAGATCTAAAAAATAATCTTCTTCTTTTTGTTTCATCTTTCTTTCTTTCAATCTTTTCTTCATCGAATACACGATTTGCACATTTTTATAAAATGAAACGAAGAAAGTTAAAGGATGAAAAAAAAAAACAAATAAAAAGAAAAGGAAAAATCGTGTCGTCGAAAAGAAGTTTTTGATTGTGAAATGTAAAAGGGAAAAATTAAACAAAACCATAGAGTACCCGACTTAAAATCCTCTTTACGAAAAAAGGGTAATGAAACAGAGATAGAAAACGAGAGAGAGAGAGAGAGACAGCTGAGAGGAGTGGGGGAGGGAGGGGGAAGGATGTGAGTGAAAGAGAACCTTCTACCATAGTGAGCAATAACTCAAGTCCACCCTTTGTAAGCGCGACATAATTCATCCCCATTTATAATAAGGCACAAGCTTTTCATACACTAGTGCGTTTCGTGACGCACATTAGGTGGAACCGTTCTGCGTGTCTGCTAATGAGATTAACCAATCTCTTCTTTTTCTATTTTTGTTTTTCTTTTTTCTTTCTTCTCTTTTCTCTTTTTTTCTTTTTTTTTCTCGGGTAAAATTATCGATCAATATCGAAATAATAATTTTCCATACGAGATTGTATTTATCGCTAAGAACAAAATTGGAGAAATTCAATTTTACGAACTAAGATTTTGATCTCTAATATAGATTTTTAATATAATTTTTTCTAATATAGATTTTGAATTTAGATAAGCGTTATAGTTTTTTTTTTTTTTTTTTTCTAAATAACATGGAAATATTGTATCGCGAGAAAATATATGATTGTGTTAAATTGACAGTAAATTCAAGAAAGGGAGGGAGGGAGGGTGGTGGGGGAGAGTACAAATACTCGTAGAAATCATTGTATACGTATATGTATTCAAACACATAAAGACAGATTTAGATATATCTCTCAAAACCAAGGTTCTATATTACTTGGCGAAACAACGCCGCAGCTTTCTCCATTGTACACTTGTTCTCAGGCATTGTCTTATTGTTCTCCATGTTCCACGGGAGCGTGTCGTTCTTCTTTAGTTTAAACTTTAACTTAGGCGCGAGTCGCTTCGCGAACTTTCAACCGCACCCTTTTACTTGCCCTTCCTCTTCTACGTCTCCAACCATTTTCCTCTACAAATTTAGATATATATATATATGTGTGTATAGTTTATACATATACACGTGTGCGTATGCGTATAAGACTAATACGCAAAATTGCTCTTAACTGTAAGTACTCATTTCTTTTTGTTTTTTTATTTTTTTTATTTCAAATTATTTCCATCGTTGTTACTTCTTTCTTCCTTATTGTTCGAATTTTTCAGATCGTACGGGCATTGTTTATCTTGCAAATGAACATTTTTAATATAAATAAAAAAAAAATAGAAAATATACTTGTGTTATTATTGTAATATTGATAATAATTTTTCATTTGAATGTGATATCAGAAAATCAGAATAATTGTTGAATAATTTGTATTTCATTGTATATTGTTTCATTAAGATAGAAATGGAAAAGAAATATTTGAAAATATTATTAATACATTAATAGAATATGTGATATGAATTAATCGGTTCACGTTATCCGTTGTCATAAGTTTGTTAACAAACGTTCTAACCAAAATTAAGAAATTTTAATAATCAAATTTAATGAAATTCCAACGAAAATTTTCATCATAGTTATCGATAAACTCTCCCACCTCTCTCCTCTCTCTCTCTCTCTCTCTTCCTATTATAACTATAAATTACATAACTTTATATTAACAATAATAATTTATAGACAATAGAGATAATTTTACAATTCCACGTATAATAGTATTATGAAATATTGTTGTGTAAAATTTCCTCGTATGCAGCAAATAAATAATGTATGGGGAAAATATAGTCTTTCGAAATTAATGTGAACATTGTTTAAAAGAGAATAAATAATATGTCTTTCGTAGAGTCTTTCTAAAAAAAAAAAAAAAACTTAAAGTAAGATGACTCTTAAAATTCGTCGAGATAATTCGTTTAATCGGCCGGAACGATTCTACTCGCGATATCAATTTTCTCTACTTCTTCTTCTCTCTCTCTCTCTCTCTCTCTTTCATTCTCATTCATTCTGTCGAGTTTAAATCGAATAGGTGTTCGCAGAGCAGAGACAAAATCTTAATGAATGAACGACCCTTGCATGTGCGATTAAACGCATTACCGAATTACCTTCCGAACCACTGCCTTTCCAAATATAGAATATTATACGCATTTAAGTTCGCCTCCATGATTTTCGAAGTTCCCATCATAATTAACCTCTCTTTGTCATTATCCCTCCTTCCCCTTTCACCCTATTATTTTTTTCTCATTTTAATTATTACTATTATTATTTTTGCCATTTTTATTGATCGTATCTTACAAGTTTTCGACAACTGCGAATATTAGAATTTTTTTAATTTTTTTTTTCTAATTCCTTCTCGTAATATTTAGAATCATTTTTTGTTATCGTATAGTTTTCTCAATCAATTATTTGGAAATAATTTATTATTAGTATGGAATATAAACAATTGGTGGAGCTGTATGTGACTTTTCTCTTTACAATATTTTAAATAAAAGTAATTAACGAATGATGAAAAATGGAGACAAAAATAATTTCTAATTCTTTTGGAATTGTATTATATTTTACATAACATTTTCATAATATTAAAATTATAAATTTGATAATCTCTTGAAATTTATACATTAATTAAACGTGTCGTATTACCGTTTCTCGTAATAATTAGTATCAAAATTTGAGTTGATTTATTATGTAATCGAGAGATATGCTCCATTAATCTTTATCATATAACTAATATATTTATTTAATTTCCGTATTAACAATTAATACGATTTATGATCTAACAACGTCGATATTTATTTTATTTCAATTTTACTCAAACAAACATCGTAAGAATTTACATTTTGATCCCAGTTATAAATCTAATTTAATATATTTGTAATATTAATTATTATATCTTATAATTATTATAAAAAAAAATCCTACAAAATTAAGGAAAATAGTGTAGTTTAAAAATTATTTTACATTTATTTAGAAAAATCTACATAAATAATACGTAACATTACTAAAAGTAAATTATATTATTTAATTATTTTTTTTTAAATATTATAGATAATAATGTATTAATCATTACATGGATATTTATTTTATTTGAATTTTACTCAAACAAACATCGTAATAATTTACATTTTGATCCCAGTTATAAATCTAATTTAATATAATTTGTAATATTAATTATTATATCTCATAATTATTATAAAAAAAAATCCTACAAAATTAAGGAAAATAGTGTAGTTTAAAAATTATTTTACATTTATTTAGAAAAATCTACATAAATAATACGTAACATTACTAAAAGTAAATTACATTATTTAATTATTTTATTAAAAATATTATAGATAATAATGTATGAATCATTACATGAATATTTATTTTATTTGAATTTTACTCAAACAAACATCGTAATAATTTACATTTTGATCCAAGTTATAAATCTAATTTAATATAATTTGTAATATTAATTATTATATCTCATAATTATATATAAAATAATCCTACAAAATTAAGGAAATAGTGTAGTTAAAAATTATTTTACATTTATTTTGAAAAATCTACATAAATATACGTAACATTACTAAAAGTAAATTATATTATTTAATTATTTAAAATATTATAGATAATAGTGTATTAATTATTACATGGATATTTATTTTATTTGAATTTTACTCAAACAAACATCGTAATAATTTACATTTTGATCCCAGTTATAAATCTAATTTAATATAATTTGTAATATTAATTATTATATCTCATAATTATTAT
>NW_025113031.1:1321687-1375185 GCF_010416935.1 Polistes fuscatus
TTTAAAAATTATTTTACATTTATTTAGAAAAATCTACATAAATAATACGTAACATTACTAAAAGTAAATTACATTATTTAATTATTTTTTTAAAAATATTATAAATAATAATGTATTAATAATTTTTCAAAATTGTATCGCATTTATTTTGAATAATTCAAATCGAAAATATTTATATCTATGGAATAACCAGTCGATTAGAGTTTGTATGAATTACCAAAGGAAATGATATTGTTCTGTTAGCACCCAATACAAAGATAAATGCATTTTACAATGAAATAACGTTTTAGTCGCTAAATAAGAAGCTCTTATAACGTAATCCGATAGAAGCAAATTGCATGAATACCTTCTGGCTAAATAGCAGATAGTCAAAACGGCTGCTTTCTACTTAACGTTAAACATTCTCAACGATCAAACGTTAATTGCCAATTAAATGCAATAGCTAGTTCTGTTCGTTTATCTCGATTACCCTATTCGCCTATGTAGTTTAAAAACTGATTTGTTAAAAGTGAAAAAAAATTATACCACTTTCTCCCTAACTTCTTTCCTCTTGTTTATTTTTTTTTATAGAACCGAATTAAACAAAACTATAATGTTCGAGGTAGATAGTAATAGGTTTTTTTTTATCAAAGTTTTATCCTTCGATCATTAAAATTTAATCGAGATTCTAATGAATTTTTAATATCTATATAAAGATAAAGTTGTTTAATTAAAATTTAAGTTGTTAAAAAGTTGTTTAAGTTGATCAATTAGATCTAAGAAACGTTGATACACAGTGATTGGACAAATGCCAAGAAGGATTGAATACTATTGGCTCAAATGGACTCTATTTATCTGTTTATTAAACCTTATTATTTTCTTTTCTGTTTTTTTATTTTATTTCATTTCGAAGATAGCCATTTGTCAACTAAAAATAAAAAAAAAAAGAACAAAGAAGTTTAATTAAAACTGTTGTTGTTCTATTCGAAAATCTTTCAATATCATCTTCTGATTTAATCGTTCATTAGTTTCATTTTTGTTAGATGACATTAGAGTTAGATAATACAAAATTATTGGGGGTAGTTATCTAAAGATAGTTTTTTAATTGAAATTCATTTATTTTTAATTATTGACTAAATTTGTGTGCCAGTTAATCATTAAATTCGTTTTGATAATAGTAACTACGAAAAAAATCAAAGAAATATTCACTTTTATTAGCAATAAACATTAAAATAAATAAATGAATTGTTAATTAAAGGATGGAAATGAATTGTAAATGAATACAATTGATACAATTCATACGATTCATTTTTTTCATGTTTTTTTCTTTTTTCAATATTTGACTTAATCTTAATATTTGGATATAAAAATAATATGAAAATAAAAAATATTGATTTTAAAATAACATTTCGTTCATTATGCAATGTAATTCTAAATCCGAAATATTTGATATTTTTACTATCACAAACAATGAAAATATTTAATGCAAATATTCAAGATAAATAAGACACCCTTTATATGAATGCATACGTACATAGATATGTATACTTTTGTATATGTGTGTGTATGTATGTATATTTATAGAGTATCGCATTTGCGTTGATACATGTTAATGCGACTTATTTACATTGTATTTCGAAATAATTTTGTTTTACGACCGGTTTTATTTTCTTTAATGCTACCAACGCATATCACCGACCTTTAATTAGAATTAATCGTAGTTGCGTTACCGATCTCATTCTTCTCTCTCGTATTTTTTCCCTTTCTCTCTCTCTCTCTCTTTCCTTATTATGCAAATCGTAATAGATTTTCAAATTTATTTGGCTCGTATGTTTGAGTTAAAAGTATACCTTGAATTATATCAGAATACGTTGCATAATTTTGTATTTTCTATGAAAATTAAAACAGAGAAAAGACAAAAGGAAATTAAACAAAAAAAAAAACAAATCAACAATTGAATATTTTACTTTGGATTTTATTTATTTTGTTTCTTTCATTTTCAATGTTCAAATTAAATTGATTTTTATTAATCGTTCAAATATTATAACACTTGAGATTGAAATTTAAAGATTTTGTTTTTATGTGAATTTGTGATTAAGATATAAAAACAAGAGAATAAAAATTTATTGTACACGCGTATAAACTTGCAATTAAAATTTCGCGCAAATGTTATATGTAAATTGTGAATTATTCGATGCAGAATAATCGATTCGTATTTGGTATTGATTATTAAACGGTACGAATTATAAAATGAACTTTTGTCATATTTAAATAATTATTATTTACATACAAATTTACAATTAAGATCTCGTATGATATGTAAATCGAAATTAATCGATTCGCTGTATTATCGATTCCTATTTGAAAATATTGTTTGTTACACACAAGTCGGGTTGTCGAATATAATTTCTTTTTTATTTTGTTTGTGCGAGTTTTGTTCGAAAATTGAAATAATTCTTATTCGTCGTTAAATTTATTCATCACGATTAATAGATAATGAACAATTGATTTTAACGTATATCGAAATATTCGAATTATTGTACGGAAACTTTTCCTTTTTTTTTTTTTGAATATATATAATTATTATTAAAAAAAAAAAAACAATTTTCAATGTATTCGCGAAAAATTTCTTTTTCCACGATCGATAATTAATTTTATAATTATAAAAGTAAACAATACGAATAAAAAAGAAAAGAAAAAGGACGAGAGGAAAATTTTGTGATGATAATATAAAAAACAAATATTATATTACAATTTAGAAAATATTAAAAGATCATCTTACGTTATAATTAAATCATCTTAATACTAAGATGAAAACTTTTTCAAAGAAGAATTTGTCAGAATTGACGTAGAAAAAAAGAAAAGGAAGTACTCGAGTATAGAATTTCAATCCATAGAGAAGATTTTACAAATGTCCGAGTAATAACGTGTCAACGGGGTCGGTGAGGGGTTAGAAGAGAGGGTTGGGGGCTTGGAAGTGAGGGTTGGAAGGCGTGCAACGGGCGTTACGAAATGTTCGTTCGAACGAAACTGCGGTTGCGGTCGCTCGTCCCGAATAGCTAGGCCGGTATAAAAGCCTTTTCAAAATGTTCACAGAAAAAGATGAGTTTTTACGATGGAACAGAGAGAGACAGAGAGACAAATTCAGAGATACATTCATACAAATGCATTTCAACACATGTATCCGTACACATAGACGTATACAACAAACCCATTTGAACAAATGTATCCACATAAACATCATATATAAGTACACACTCTTACTATTACACGTGCAAATGCATTTCAACCAATGTATTCATATACACACACATGTATAAATAAGTACATACACATAAATATCTATATACGTATACAAATGCATTGGAACGGATATATATATACAGATACGTGTACATGTACAAATGCATTTGAATGGATATATATTTATACAGATACATATATATGTATATACATGCATGCATATATACATTTGTACATATAAATTCATTTTACAGATATATGTACACAAATACAGTGATACACTTGAACTCATACATACACATATGTACAAATAGGTTTATACACTTGTACCTGCATAGATGCATTTTTATTAACATCTACCTGTATCTATACACAGTGATTTAACACATGTATTATAATATTTCTATTGAAGCTTTTACTATACCTGACTCGTTAGGTATCTACGTTTTCGATAAGATACTAAAGTAAATAACAAATACATGTAAGTAATTACAGTGTGGTATCCGAGTATTTAACTTGTTCAAAGTAATTTTTAATTGATTCTAAAATAATTAAATTATTAAACACAAATAATTATTTTCAATTAATTATTTATATATTTGTGGATAAAAAGATCTCATTGACATATTTCTGTTCAATTATTGTTTCACGCGTATCACTTTAATAAACTAATCAAATTTATCTGAATTTAGCGTATAAAAACAAACGTTTTATACAAAGAATAAATATTGTATGTAGGATGAAAATAAAAAAAAAAAAAAAAAAAAAGGAAAAGAAAAAACGGGATACGAGTGTACGTAATGTATACGCACGTAAACGAGTGAGAGAATTCACGGTCGGCTTTGCTTTGCAACGAACAAGTTAAATCGGCAACGAAAAATTCGCGCGTCCTTCTGCCGTGGCAACTTTTCTTTACGGTTAAGTGAACGTGGTGTTCTCGGTTCTCGTTGCAATTACATTGCACGACAGCTAATTCATGCGAAACGAGGAATCGAGGGATTCGACAAATTGCACGTTACGTTGAATTTACTAGACATTTTTTTTTTTGCTTTTTGTTTTTTCTTTTTTTTTTTCTTTTTTTTTATTTTGTTTCTTCTCTTTATACTATTCTCGACATTTAATTTATTTTTTAATCCACCTTTTTTCAACGTGTTCTTGTTTTTTTTTTTTTTATATATATTCGTTCACGAAATATCGAATTGATGATATTTGATTTTTTCCCCCCGTCACTTTTAACGCGTTCCTTAAACATTTTCGTTTTTCTTTTTTTTTATGTTTTTATAGAATTTTTTATATATTCTATAAAGGAAATATTTTTTGCATTTTATAACTATTGGATTCGAACTTCAAAGTGAGAAGTATCATATATTCATTTCTATATCTCGTATCAGATTATTATTCACATAATTATTTTTATTATTACTATTATTATTATTATTTGCATATTTACGTTACTTCTTTCTTATAAGAAATTAATATTCCTTATGCATACGTAAAACACACAAGACACACAACTAAATTATTATTATATAATTATAAATATTATTATATACGTATACAAACTCGCATGATAGAATTTTAATGAAATCTATTTTATTATATCGATTAATTTTGACAACGTTAATAGAAAGAGGACATTTTTCCTGTTTAAAATGATCTTTGATTCATGTCTCTACGATTTTTTGTTAAAAAGATATTACCACTTGAAGTTTTCCATTCATAATTACGATAGAATGAATGCGTTACGAGTCGTAGTAAATAGAAAAAAACTGTTTACGTCAAACAGCTGATTGCGTACATTTGTAAAATTTATGTAGGTCACTGGGTCATTGATATCTGCTTACAAAGAATTATCTAGGTCATTCGTTTCTAACCAAATATCTCCGAAACTATTAATCCTAATGACTTGAAATAAAAAACCAATTATTAATGATACATTATTTTATAGTATATATATATTGTTAATAATTATTTAAACAATTGTTATAAACAATTTATTACACATGTTTATAATCGTTTCTTAATATCTTTAACGCTATAAAATTAATATAGATATATTTATGTTTATAATTCTTCTTGTTTAATAACAAGATTTGTTATAAACAATTGTTATAAGTTATTTATTTAAATTTGATATACTTTTTTATTAAATTCTGTATACGTATTCGAGTACGTGTTTATATGATAGTTAACGTATTATATGTGTATAAATAATCATGTACAACTAATTGTTTATAACAAATTATTATAAATAATTTTTATAAACAATTTTTTTTTCCCCAATTTGCATTACAAAATCTATATGTATACATTTTTGTACACATCTAAAAAATTGTTTATAACAATTGCATTTAATTGTATACATTTCATTTATTGTAATAATTATTATTATTATCTCTCTCAATCGTATTATTATTATTTATATATAATAAATATGAGAGAATTTCACGGCTAATTAGAATATTATTATTATTAATGGATCGGAGAAAACTGAGAATTTTCGAATATAAATCGAAAGGAAGGAAACTAATTTAGAAACAAATTCGTATTGCCCTTTCCCTTCATTATAGGGATGGAATAAAAGCAAGTCATGGTTTTGACTTTGAGATAGTCACAATCTCATCGTTAAGAGAATCATAAGTCACGTTTATTCCTTCAAATATAACTTTAATAGGAAACTTCTGGTGAACAACAACTCTTACCTTTAGTCATTACATATTCATTCTCGTTACAATTTAAATTTAAATCAACTACACAATACATAAATTATTATAATTATTACGTAATACTATAGAATTCATACCAACATTTTTTAAATAATATTTTTCCATCGTATACTTTAATAACGATTATATTATGTTTTTCTATTAATTTTAATGATTACTTTTCTTATTAAAATTCTTGAAAATCTATGAATGAAAAAGATGAAATTTCTTTCTGAATATATAAATAAATAAAATAAAAAATAATAGTATCCATTGATAGGCAAGTTTATTCTCATACTAGACGTAGAAAAGTATTTACGTTGTTGAGCCAATAACGTTGAGTTGCATCGTACGGGTAACTAGCCGGCCAGTCCAGAAGCTTCTGTTTCAAAATCGCGTTACTCCGTGTTAATACGAAATTCTGTTCAATTCTATGTGTGTGTATATGTGTATATATATATATGTATCTCTCTCTTTCTCTGTCTATATATATATATCTCCAGTGTATCTGTATGAACGTATAGGACATCGACGTTAAATCTATTTTCGGAACGTAACTTCATTGCACGTCGGTAGAGATAAACGAGGATGAGCATCGCAATGTGTCCTACCTTGTCTGTCGTATGTTTATATCCTAGCAAAACGTGTCGATCGAAACCACGAAAATCTCTATATACGTGAATGAAAATAGATGGGGAAATGATAGGGGTGCTTGTGGGAGGAGGGAGAGGGAAAACTCAGCAAAATTTATTCTCACATCAGGGAAACTCGGCAAAATTTATTCCCACTTGTCATCATTGTTGGCCGAGATGTTTATTAGTTACTTTTTTTAATTTAAAAACAAAAAATTAATATATATATATATATATTTCTATTTTTTCAATTAATAAATCGTTCTAATCGATTATTTGAGTTATTTTATATATGAACTGTTTATTTTGAAATTGATGGTTGGATTGTTTCTTTTTTTTTTAAATGAGATATTACATAATTTGTTATTAATTTAGTTTAAAGTGTTTTTTTGTAATTAGTTAATATTTAATATCTTTAACAAATGTCACAATGTTTTGTTCAAATCAATATGAAGAAGGAATATTTACAAAATTATATAAAATCTTATATTGAATATTGATTATATGAGGTATAATAATTTGATGATTTTAATTAGACTACTTGTACTTTAGAATTTTTCCCGATATCTTCGAAAATAAACGACTAATGAATCAATAATATGTTTTTCATAATTATCGTACGAATAAATAATTAATTTTATATTTCAAAATGAGAAAGAGATATATTACGCGTATCCTTATCTAAATTGGGTTTAACAGTAACATTTTTTATAATTAATTTGTAATTACAATAATATACAAATAATGAGAAAATAATTATACTCTCGTTAAACTTGTTGCTCGTGTGTACTCCCCAAACGTACTCATTAATGATTGAAATTTTCAACGTTTGTAATTAATAAAATTATAATAACAATAATTACATATTTCTGTCATTTATTTTATAATACTTATTATTACTATATAAAATCAACACATATTAAAATATATCTGCAAAAGATTCTATCGTTAAACAATTTGATCCCATTATATTCTTAAACAAATAATATTATTCGATAAATATTAGTTAAATATTCTAATATAATATATAAAACATGTTAGATTTGTAATAGATACTATACATATCTAATATAATCCCATGAATATCTTCAATATCCCATACAGAACGGAAACACGTATATATACACACACATACACCCTACATAAATAAATCTCTTTAACGATCCACGGTCCCGTTCGATTATATTCTTCGTCATGAACAACTTTCTTATTCATCTTGAAACAACGACGGGGAACATTGAAGCGTACCTTCACTTGAATAGAACCCACCCAATATGAACGAAAAGTCCAATGAATGGTAGCGTGCTTGTTTGTGTTGAAACTACTACTACCAATACAACGAATATAGAAAATACACGTACAACGTAAAACCAATACAGTCGTTAATCCAATGTGCATCTTTTCATTGGCGTCTATGCTTTTCCCTTTTCATCCCTTCATTCTCTCCTCCTCCTCCTCCTCCTTTACCTCAACCTCCTCCTCTTCCTCTACACCGACTCCCTACCCCCCCATTTCCTCCCTCTCTTTTGTCGACGACTATCTACTGGTAGGTCGCCATTGTTTCATGCCGACAACGATTAATTTCCTTACGACAAAACGGCTAGCCGATAATTCATGTTCCTTGCTTCTATATATATATGCATATATACATATTATATATATGTATATGTATGCATGTATATACGTATAAAATAAACCATTTCTATAAGAACATCTGTATATTTTATTTATTTATATATATATAATATTATATGTTAAGATAATTTTTGTTTGTTTTTATATTAAGTCAGTTATTAAGTTGAATTTGTTAATATTAAGTTGCTATGTTGGTAATATAGTTTCTCTAGGATGTTATCTATATGTTTATGGTTAAATGGCAAAGTGTTGTAAGATATTGTAGAAGGGAGATTGTAAGGGAAGTCCTCCAAACTCGAAAGGGGCGGAGTAGAATAATAAAATAATAAAATATATAATATTATATATATATTTAATTTATATATATATTTTAAATTATTATAATATAATTTTTATTATTCTTTTTTCTCTATTTTTATTTTTATTTTTCTTTCATTAATAAACTACATGTATTTTCCCCCTCAATGAACTGTCAATCCCAACTCTATATAAATTTATTTATTTGTTTTCATCCACTTTCTTTTATTTTTTTTTTTCACGAAATTATAAAAAAATATTGTTATATCGATATTTTCAAACACGTCTTTTGCATTATTATTATTATTCAGAAGATATGGGTATTATTAAAAAAAGTAATAACATTGAGAGAAGTTTTTTTTTCTATTGTCATACGTGTATCTTTAAGTAGAATGTTAATTTTATGTTTTAATTATAATGAAATATAATAAAAGAAAAATTAATAATGAAAATAATGGAAAATGTTAATTGAAATGGAATGAGAAATGTTCATTTAAAAACGTAACGTAAAACAAGTTATTAAATACGTTATAATGGAATGTTTATTCTCAAAGAAAGGAATTTTATTTATTATATATATATATATATATATATATATATATATATATATATATATATAACATAAATTAATTAATAATTATTTTCATTAAGACGTCATAGTCGTGGAACGAGTAAAGTAATGCGTTTATACAATTTATGTTAGAATTACTCTTTGAAAGCCAATGTTCAAGCACCACCCGCCACGTGATGAATTTTCGTGGTTACGGAAAATTACTTCGGATTCCGACATTGTGTCTGATCGTGCACACGGGTTATGCGTTTATTATACGCTACCAACTATAATCTCTCTAAACCCTTTTCTAATTCATCCCTTCTCCCCTCTAACCTTTCTCATTTTTTCACTCGTGAAATGTAATAAATAACAAAATAATTTTCCTTACTGTAAAATTAATCGTAAGATTTATTCAACTGATTTTATTTCTTATCATCCGATCGATTATCATCGCGACAATTAATAATTCGTAAAATAAATAATCTGTATCTATAGTGTGTGTACGATCATTCAAAATAATATATTTTTCTTAAATAAATTCATTTAAATTGATATTATTCGTATTCGAATATACAGATTCAAATGCAACGAATTGATTACACGTGATTAACGTGGTTCGCAGGTAAAAATTTGTATGCAATAATAATATTTGAATAATTTCGATAGGATAATCGTAGATATAAGAGAATGCAATCTTTTGAATAATTGATTCACGACGTGACGTTAGAAATTGCGATCGATAACGTAAAGGGTCACAAAATGTGATAGTGTGAGAGAGAGAGAAAGAGAGAGAGAGAGAGAGAGAGAGAGAAAGAGAAATTGGACTATGAGAAGGAGGTCTTGTCGTGTGATCCTGAAATCCTATCTACAGCGTTAATGGGTGATCGGGTTGAGAAGCTTCTTCACGATTGGCACCAACAGGCAAAGCCATCGAGCAGAAGGGTATTCTGTACCCTTTAGAAAGGCTAAAGGGTTAGAATTTCACAATGATCGTTCGCCAACTCCATCTCGGTCTATAGTATTCTTCCCTCTCTCTCTCTCTCTCTTTCTATTGGTTAACACTTCTCTGTTTGCTACCCATTTCGTTCACTATTAGAAAATTTGTGATTTTCTTTCTTACTTCTTCTTGAAATTCATTTCTTTTCAATACAAATAAAATAAATTTAATAATTAATAATTCAATAAATTAATAATAAATAATTAATAAATAATAAATAATTATATAAAATAAATTAATAATAAATAATAATTAATATTAATTATTTTATATATTATTAATTATTAATTATTTAATTATTATTAATTTAATAATTTTTATTTTATTCTAAAATTATATATATATATATATAATTATTATAATATATTATATTCGTGTAACAATTTTTTTCTTTCCCGATAAATAAATAATAAAACGAAAATTGTATTAAATTAACGTAATATGCATTAGTACAAGCATAATTGAATAATAAAATACACATGTTTTTCGGGGAATATTTTTCTTTCCTCGTGATACAATTTTGTTTGTTGTTTGCCCTATAAATTATAAACAAAATTAAGAAAGATAAATTGTCGTAATATCTGCTCGTACATTCAAAAAAAAAAAAGAAAAAGATAAGAAAAGATAGAAAGAAAAAAAAAGAGAACTAGGGGAAGAGGGTGTGGTATTTTTTTCTTTTTTAATAGTTTCTTTTCGTTATTCATGATCCGTTTGAGGAAAGTCACGTGACATATTTTTCCTTCATCGATTTAATCCTCTTATTTCCCGTTCCCTTACGTCTTATCAATGAGTCAGGAAATTGAGATCTACCTTTAAGAAGCTTACAAATTACTTTGAACCAAAGAGAAGGGATTTCTACATACATAATATACATATATATATATATATATATATATATAGAATCAAGGGAGGTAAAATTAATCCGACGATCGTAACGATGCGTGTATCGTCATGCTCCGTTGATTTTCTACTGAAGGGTAAAACACCGAAAAGCTTTACTTACAAAAAGAATTTTCAATTAATCTTTTTCTATTTTTATCTCTTTCTCTCTCTCTCTTTCTCTTTATTTTTTCTACCAAGAAAAACCAAATCTTTCTCTCGGTAACATTAATTTTTAGATCTTTTCTTCCTTTCTTTTATTTTTTATTTTTTATTTGAAGATTCTGTACAAATTGATATTATTTAAATCTACAGATAATTTTAGTCGATCTTTGAGAAACATTTATGTATTAGGTTCTAGGGTTTTTTTTTCCTGAAAAATTGTAGGAATGCAATAATAATCATTATAAAGATATAATAGGAACGAAATACCCAGATTTAAGGATGCATTCAAAATGCATTTACAATTATCGTATTGTTTTTTTTTCTTTTTTTTACAAGAACGGAATAAATTTACTCGATAAAGATAAAATTTAATTAATCGAACGTGGTTTCGTCTGATTAATTACAACATAAATTACGTATTATATTAACTTATTTATGTTAGCGTGAAAAGAGAATATAAAAAATATATATAAAATTATAAAATATTATGATATTATTATATTATAAAAATAATATATAATAATTTAAAATAAAATTTTAATAAATTAAAATAATAATTTAAAAAATATATATAAGATTATAAAATATTATTATATTATTATATTATAAAAATAATATATAATAATTTAAAATACAATTTTAATAAATTAAAATAATAATTTAAAAAATATATATAAGATTATAAAATATTATTATATTATAATATTAAATTATTATATATTATAAAATAAAATATATAATATATTAAATATATATATATATATAATATGTTTTGTAAAATATATATTAAATAAAAATCGTTAGAGTTAGATATATTTCATATAGAGATAGATGTAGTATATATATATATGGATAAAAATTGTCATCCTCTGCAAGCATTATTATATAATATTATACTATATTATATTATTATATATTAAAAAATATGTTTATTAATATATTAAAAATATGTTTATTAAATATTAATATAGTTATTAATATATTAAAAATATGTCTATTAAATATATTAATATAAAGTTTATTAATATATTAAAAATATGTTTATTAAATATATTAATATATAGTTTATTAATATATTAAAAATATGATTATTAAACATATTAAAAATGTTTTGTAAAATATATATTAAATAAAAATCGTTAGAGTTAGATATATTTCATATAGAGATAGATGTGGTATATATGGATAAAAATTGTCATCCTCTGCAAGCAAGCTTCTCTTTTTCCAAAGTTTACGATAACTCGAGTGACCTAGGAAAAGAGAGACAGACAGACATACAGACAGAGAGAGAGAGAAAAAGATACGTCGTATCGGTCGCGTAAAGTATCGGCGATCGTTGTCACGTGCGCTCATAACGATATCGAGAATTTCTTTTGGGGTTGTATGCGAGTCGCGTATCACGAGTAATCCGTGTACTATCGCGTATGGCATACGGGAGATGACTTCAACTGAAAAAAAAAAAAAAAATAGAAAGAATATACGTTCATCCTGAAGGAAAAATAAATAAAGAAAGGGGCGGGGGGTTCTGGAGGGGGGAGGGGGCCGGGCCGGTGACAAAAAAAAGAATGGAGAGCATCGAAAACTCGTTTCGAATTTGAAATAATTTCGGATCGGTGGTTGGTTGGATGGTAGAATAAAAATGAGAAAAAAAAAAGAAAAACAAGTAACAAAGAACGACGACAAATTCTTGACTAGATTCGAAATAACTCGAAGGTATTATCATCTCTGCGATATAAAAGCGGGGGCGGGGGGAGGGAAGGGGGTCTATCTATAAATTGGTGCAAAAAATGGAAGAAAAAAAAAGTCAAAGAATAGCTGAGACAGATAAAAATTCAAATTGGTAATTTTATTTCAATTATTTCAATGCATACGCGGATACACACACACACACACACAACACCACACACCAGAATCAAGAAATTAAAATCGAAAGTATTATATTACTTCTTTTTTTCTTTTTTAAATCGAGGTCACATATCTCTCTCTCCCTCTCTTACTTTTCTCTTTTCAACAATCTTTCTTTCCCTTTTCTTTGCTTCCACTTCGAAGAAACGGTCTGTTTGATTCGGAAACTTCTTGACACTTTCGCAATTTTATTCGAATGAAACGATCTATGGCATGCTGCAGATGCCTGAAAAGAAAGAAAGAAAGAAAGAGAGAAAGAGAGAGAACGAGAGAGAGAGAGGAGAGAGAGGATCGAAGGTAAAGCTGAAGGAGCTTTTCCGGAAAAAGAGTTTGGTACCCACTACTGCCTCTAACTCTTTCAGCCCTTCCTTTCTCCACCCCCTCCACCCGTTTTTTTCTTCTCCACTCCTCCGTTTCCTTTCTTAATCGAATTCGAGTACCTCCTCGGAGTTTTCAACAAGTCGACCTGAGGTTCCACTCTTCGTCCACTAAACACCTTTTTAGGTTCTCCATTCCTCTCTTTCCACCCCCACCTCACCCCTCACCCCATATCCCTATCAATGTCCAGTTTACTCG
This sequence comes from Polistes fuscatus, assembly GCF_010416935.1. Classification (NCBI taxonomy): domain Eukaryota; kingdom Metazoa; phylum Arthropoda; class Insecta; order Hymenoptera; family Vespidae; genus Polistes; species Polistes fuscatus. The sequence continues at coordinate 1,335,254 of NW_025113031.1, forward strand.
AGTGAATCGCCTATTCGTCCATCAGGATTGAATTAGTCCTCGAAAAGTGTTGCGAGATTTTTAAATCTTTATTCGACCTCTTTCTTTTTTTCTCTTTCTTTTTTTTGTTAAAGACTTCATAATCCCCGTAACTTTGCATTCATTCAATTTTCTTTTTTTCAAATTTTTAAATATTAATATTCATATATATATAGATATAGATATATATATCTATTGTATGATTTCATAGTTATTAATAGATAATAAGTTATTATATATAAATAAATATATAAATTTTTAAATATTAATATTATTAATAAATTATTATTATATTATTAAAAAATTATATTTATATTAATTATAATTATTAGATATATTTTAATATATAATTATTATATATATAGATATATTAATTTATATAGATAATTTATTATATAGTCATTAATAGATAATTAATAGATAATAATAGATAATAATTTATTATATATATTAATTATATAATTAATAGATAATAATTATTAATTAACATAATAATAAATGTATTATTTTTAAATAATAAAATAAATAAAATATATAGTATATACATAAACGTATATTACATTTGAGTATTTTGGGGAGTCAAAGGATGACCCCTATCAAAGCAATTGGACGATGAACTCGATCTTCGATTCGTGACGTCACACCACGCCACACTTTATGCTCATTGATAGGGTTTAATTAGCAAGACTTGGTCGGTGCACATAGGAACACGACACGAACACCATTTCCTGTCCACGGAGCAGCAGCACATTGGCAGGGGTGGGTCAGTCTCGTTTGCCCGACAAATTCTAGCTAATTTTCACAGTGGGATCCTTTAATTAGAATCTTACCTTCTCTCTCTCTCTCTCTCTCTCTCTCCCCTCCCCCTCCCCTTCGAGATTTCTACTTCGCTAGGAAACTCCTCCCACCAACCCTTTCCGTTGCTTTCATCTTCGACTATTTCGATGATACTCTTTTCCTCTTATAATTATATCTACTCTTTCTTTTTTATTATATCTTCGTATTGGATTACTTGTTTGTTTTTATTTTTGTTATTTATTTAATTGCTCGTTGGAACGTATTATTAATTCGATTTTTTTGTAGGGTGGGAATGGAGGAGGAAAGTTTATCGAGGCTTCATATTTCTTACTCTCGAAATAATACATTTTTGTAACAGTCAGATAATAATTGGGATAAATTATTTTCTCGAATATTTGTACAATTTAAATACATTTCTTATATTATATAATTAATAATTACTTATTTGTTTCTCTCTAAATTTATTCCTAATTATTATTTGTAGATATTTTGTTGATTTCAACGATCTCGATTTGTCTAATTTTGAAATTGTCTTTTATCTCTTCTTCTTCTTCTTCTTCTTTTTCTTTTTCTTGTTCTTTGTTTATTTCTTTCTTTCATTTTCTTTCCTTGTCTCTCATTTTTCAAGCTGTTTATCTGTGTCTCCCGGGATAGTGTTTCCAAACGTAGTACAAGTTTCAACTCTAGTACGCAACTCGTCGTTGTCGTCTATCGAACTATACGAGGAAGTAAGATAAACGAAAAGCGTGGTTTGCGAAAAAGGGTGGATAGTGGTGGTTGGTTGGTTGGTTGGTTGAGGTAGAGATGGTAGAAAAGGGGTTGAAAAGGCGAATAGGTTGGTTGATCGTATTGCAGTCGTGAGAACTGAGAATTCGTACGAGGATATTCTCACGAGAAGCCCTTTCCCTTTTTTTTTCTCTTTTTTTTTTCTTCGATCGATATCCCTTTTTTTCCTCTCGAATTTCGTTACACCCTGCTTCGTTCCTTCGATTCTCGTATCTTTTAAAAAAGAGAGAGAAAAAAAAAACATTGCATCGTTCCCCTACGCTTTTAAATTTCGCCAGAGATTCTACTCTGGAGAGCATTATTCGCAAATTTTATTTCGAGATCTGATTTATTTTGCGTGTTTCTTATAGAAGGTTTTCTTTTTTTTCTTCTTCTTCTTCTTCTTCTTTTCGTTATATAAATTTTCGTAATTTTTTTCTTTCTTTATAATATATAATATTTCGATTATAAATTTCGCAACATCGTTCGTTGTATATGTGAAATAATAAATTTATAATAATTCATCTAAATTCTATATATGGAAACGATTTAATCGATAAATAAATATTATTATATTAATAATTATGTAATTGGTTCGAACAAAAAAAAACATATATATATATATAATTTTTAGCATTTTATTTATTAGAAATAATAAATACTTTGATGTATTTAAAAAATTATTATCGCAGTAAACATCTATTACAATTATAACATATTGAATAATTTAAACGTGTCATCAAATAAATAATTAAAAATATAATTAAATAAATAAATAATAATAATAATTGAAAAAATTATTATCGCAATAAACATCTATTACAATTATAACATATTGAATAATTTAAACGTGTCATCAAATAATAATAATTATTATTATTACTATTATTAATCATAATAATATTTTAATTATCTTTTTAAAAATTCAATAGAGTAATAATAAATAGCACATATATCGAATTAATTAATTAAAACGATTTAAAAAAAAATCAATCTAATCTCGTCGTTATAAAAATCTACGAAGAAAATAAAATGATAATTTCAAACGTGAGATGATTTGTCTGCCACGAATTAAGAAAAGAGGGAAGAGAAAATAAAAAACAAAAAAATACAAAACAAAACAAAACAAAATCGATTACTTGCCATGAATTAAACAACTTATAAATTACAACAGTAGAAGGGGAGGATTTTATATATATATAAGTGATTAATCATTCGACAGAGTGGAAGAAGTGAAAAAGTTTCGTCACCGATATACCCAAACTCCTTCTACCTTTCTTCCTTCCTCTTCCTCCCTCTTTCTCCCTTATCCCTTCGATGTCTCGGATCGGAAAGCCGATCATGGGAAAGTATCGATGCATTTATCGAAATTCGGCTGATACGTTGAAAGAGAGTGAGTGAATAACAAAGAAAGAAAGAAAGAAAGAAGAGAGAGAGAGAGAGAGAGAGAGAGAGCGAGAGAGAGAGAGTTTGTGTGTGTGAGAGAAAAAGAAAGAGAGAGAGAGAGAGAGAGAGAGTTTGCGTATGTGAGAGAATAAGAGAGAGAGAGAAAGAGAGAGAGAGAGAGAGAGAAAGAGATATATGTTCTAGGAGAAACCATAGAAGAAGAGGTTAGACCGATTTCATTCAAGTACCTAACATTTTTGTCGTTTTATTCTGCTTTCATTTACCAAAAGCTGGTTCCTTTCTCTCTCTCTCTCTCTCTCTCTCGCTTTCTCTGTCTCTTCGTCTTCTCTTCTCTTCTTCTCATAGCTTTTAACAACTTTTTACTTCATCTGTCCCTATATTTCTATCTTTCTCTCTCTCTTTCTCTGATTGTACATGTGTGTATCTCACTCTCCGTCTCTTTTCATTTTTTCTATTTCCTCTTTTCATTTTTTTTTCTCTTCTTTCTCTTATCATGGTTTTATTATATTTTATGTCGTGTAAGTATCATTTCATAATAATTAAACGACATCGAAATCGGCTTACATATTATCCGATATTATTACAGACGAGTACATCAATTTTTGTATTTCTTTTATTTATTATCAATTTGTTTTTAATCTTTTTTTCTATCATCTCTTATCTACGATTTATTTCTTATTTTATATATCCGTAATTGTTTCCCTTCTTCTTTCTTTCTTTCTCTCTATTTTTACTTTTTTTTTGGGTATTTTAGTTTAGATGGTCAACATCTATAGTTATTTCTATTCGATATTACAAATAAGGCCTATTTGACGATTCAAAAGATTGAAAATAAATATATATATCTTTCTCTGTCTATTTCTTTTTTATTTTTTTTTTCCACCTTTATCAATCTATCTCCCTTTTATCCCTTCCCATACATTATTCTCTTCCCATTTATACCGTTTGGCATGGTATTTTCACGAACCACGACGAGTCCTCGTCGCATTTTCCTAACGGGAGTCTTATTTACAAAGAATTCAAGATGGAATTCTTCTTTGGCGGTCACGATGCGACATTCAACTTCTTTTTTTTTTCCAGCCTCTATTTTCCCACCCTTCTTTCCTTCCATACTCTCTCTCTCTCGCTCTCTCTCACACGTTTCTATCCGTCGAGTATAAAAAGAAATTCTCTTAAGAAGCGTTGAATCGTCGAAGTCGGTCTTCTTTTTTATTTTATTTCTTTTTTTTTCTGTTCTTTTTCCTCTTTTCCCCTTTCCCTCCCCTATTTCTTTCTTTCCTCCCTCCCTCCCTCTTTTTTTTTTTCCTGCCTTTCTTTTTTTTTCTTTCTTCTTTTTTTTCTTCCCTATCCTCCATCTCTTCTTCTTCTTCTTCTTCTTCTTCTTCTTCATCCTTCCTTTCAATCTCACCGATAAATTGCATCGGCCTCGCAAGAGATGGAAACGGATACGATCTTCCTTCGTCTTCGTGGAAGAAGAACTTTCAAGTAGGGTAGTGGGGGAAAAGAAGGGGTTTGGATGGCAATGGTTGGATAAGGGTAGGAGGGAAAGTTTACCTCAGCAATGTCGATCGTCATCTTGCTTTACAGCCAATCCCTATCTCGTTAGCCATTACTTTCTCATTCCTATCTTGCCATCTTATCAACTATTTCTTTCTATTATCTGCCTCTACTTTTTGTCCCTTTTTTCTTTTTTCTATATTTCCTCTCTGTTTCTCTCTATCTCTTTCTCTCTCTTGCTTTTTCTCGTTTAGAAAAGATAAAAAAAGGAAAACAAGAAATAGAAGTTGACGTGTATACATTCGTATTATATCTCAGATTATCTTATATTTTATCTCAAAAATATTTATATGAATAATAAAATGATGATGTAAATCAATGTATCGATAATACAAATCTTGTATATAGTAATTAAAAATTTAATTAGGAAAAAAATCTACATAATTAATATATAAATAAAATATATATGTGGGATGAGAGCACCTCCAAGCTAAATTTAAATAGGCGTTCGTGAGGAGATTGGACGGTGGGCCTTGGATAGCTCAATTGGTTAAAGAGCAGTCGCCCGGAAAGCGGAAGATCCGGGTTCGAGTCCCGGTCCAGTCAGTCCAACGGCCCAATTTTTTTCACGAATCTTACATATATATAAATAAAAAAATTATACAAATATATATAATTCCCGATGTATAGGTATAGCAATTCATAAAAGAGAAAAGAAAAAAAAAGAAAATTATTCTTTACATGGAATTGTATAATGTATAACGATTAATTCGTTAGTTAAACGAGCATGAAAAACAAGATAAAAGTTTCTGACAGAAAATTCAGGGATGGGGGAGGGGAAGGGTTGAGAAGGAAGATAGGTCTTTGTTCTCGATCTTATGTTAAAAAAAAAGCCATAGAAAAATAAAAGAAATGGATGTCTCTATACGTTAGCAAGTAGCGTTGTAACATAAACGAAATGGATGCGAAAGTGAATTATTGGTGTGCACCACAGATGAATGGCTTGGAATAGAGAATAAGGGCTGCTAGAGATAGGTTGTTGTAGATAGGGGGTGGTGGTGGTGGTGATGGAGAATGGTTAGTGAAGGGATCGGGGTCGTAGTAGAAAAGGTACAGGGTGTTACACCGAGGTAACACGGAAGTTGCCGTTCGATGCATACGCAATGGACTTTTTGAACGCGAGCTCAACTCTGTGTCTATTTTTTTTTTTTTTTTATTTGTTTCGTACAATGCCTGTGTGGTATCTATGTACCTGTGTATCTGTGTACCTGGGTTGCGTTGGATGTACGTTCGCAATAACAACCTACCGAATGGTGTTGTCCTCCTTTCCCGCGTTCCATCCGATAATCTTTTTACGTGTTTTCTTTTTTCTTTTTACTGAATATGCGAGATATGTACCAAAAAGATAAAAAAAGAAACGAAAAGAATGTAACAATTTTATTTCTTTCCTTTCTTTTTCTTCTTTTTTCTTTCTGCCTCTCATTCTTTGTTGCATCGAAGAATTAAGAAAGAAATTCGTCTCATCTCGTATAATCGAGTTATTTATTTAATTATTTATTTATCGAAAAACAATATATTGCAACTTTAATAACAATTACATTTGTTATAATATGTGAAATATATTTTTCAATTGTTCTTGTTTGTCAGGCAACAATTTGATGCGGTTTTATATCGAATAAATGCCGATAAATGTTGTTCAATTTTTCCTGTTTCTTTTTTGTTTGTTTGTTTAACATAAAATGAAACCACTAACATAAGAAGAAGAAGAAGAGGTAAAATAAGAAATGGAGAAGGAACGACGACGTCGAATCGGCCAACGTCAAATGGTGTGTACACCACGAGCCGCAGTTAATCTTCGTTAAGTAGTGAAGCCAGGACGTTGTCAGACACTAAGCCAGAAGCCGCAACACGCTGCCCGTAATAGCAACGATCCGTGAATGCAACCAACAGTGTCTCCCAGCGTTATTGAACTCTTTGCCTGGCGTTTCTGTTAAAGTCAAAGTCTACTTTCTGTATCATCCTCGCATCCTCATCAGAGAGAAATAGATAGAGATGAAGAGATAAAGAGAAAGAGAGAAAGAGAGAGAGAGAGAGTCACAAGAAAAAAAAAAACAAAAACAAAGATAAAACGTAATATGGATCCATACATTTTCCACGACGAATTCAAAGCAACCAAACACGACTGTTAAAAAGTGTTTTACAAAAAAACTTTCATCCAAGCTACTACTCTTCCATTAGTCCATCTATTCGAGATATATAATTTATATTATAATTATTTTTATCGAATAGTATTGTTTAGTTTTGTATTTATTTCGTTTATTTCGTTTATTTCGTTTATTGAAACATTGACGGGAATTACCCATTGTTACTAATAACCAGAATAAATATTGAAAGATAAAAATAATATAAAGAATAAATATAATACTGATAAATAAAAAATAAATATAAATAAATAATATTAATTAAAAAATATATATAAAAGAATACATAATAAAGATAATAAATAAATAATAATATAGTGAATATAAAATAAATAAATAATATTAAAAAAGAAAAAAAAGAATAATACAAATAAATATAAATAAATATAAATACATAGAAAAACAAGAAAAAAGAATATAAATATAAATAATAATAATAAAATTAAACAATCAAAGTGAGCTTAGACAAAATTTAATGAACGAAATGGATTGATTGAAAGGATCAATAAATTGATAGAAGTGGTTAAAAAAATTGGGCAATTCTATTAGTGCAACTATGGTAGGCATACGAGGTTTTACGAGTACTAATGTGTAATGGATCAAAATTCCTAAGATTTTTGGAAGGAACATTGAAGAAGAAAAGTTGAATGATGACAGAGCTGTTGACAAATCCCTTTAGAACTTAACTAAGAAAACTAAGTTAAAACTAACTTAACTAAAAAAAAGAAACACAGGAAAAGACGAAAAATAAAAAGAGAGAATGTTGACAGAAATCAAATATTCGTTCGATGTAGGGAATACTGGAATAGACTTTTCGACGTTTCTCTCTAACGAAACGTGACTGGTATATGTATACGTGTAAGCACGCATATGTGTGTGTGTACGTGTGTCAAGCTTAAGTAAATAAAAGGAACAAAGCGACAAGAGATTAATAAAAATTGCAGAAGCGAGTCGTCTAGCTCGCGGATAAAATACGAGGTGTTTGTCGCTGCTGGTCGACGAACACGTGCGGTGAACGCGTAATAAATTTTCCTTTCTCTGGTTATATAGACCCGTTAGCTTCCTACGCCATCCTGAAAAATGCAAAACCAGTGTCGAACGACACAGAACGCGTACGGGGAAGTTACTACTTTCTTTCTTTCTTTATTTTTTTCTTTCTTTATTTCTTTCTTTCCTACTTTAGGAATGATTTGAAATGCTTACTTGTACAAATTTTTGCGTGCGACTGTAGTTTGTGAAAAAAGAAAAAGGAAAACTAGTCTTCAGTAATATTTGCTCGCGATAATACTATTTTTTTGTGTGTGTTTCTTTGTTAAAAAATTTATTCTTTTTTTTTAATATTCTAGAAAACTATTATAGGAAGATTTTTAATTATAAACTCGTATCAATTAATTGCGTATTTTACTGTATAATTTTTGAACAACTCTGATTTCTTTTATTCTCTAAAATTCATCTATCGATAAATCAATGTGTTTCTTTTTCGTAATAATAAATTAATTTATCTTAATTTTTTTTCCACGCAATATGTGTTATCGATCAGTGTCAATTTGATATACTTTATTTCTTTCTTTCCTACTTTAGAAATGATTTGAAATGCTTACTTGTACAAATTTTTGCGTGCGACTGTAGTTTGTGAAAAAAGAAAAAGGAAAACTAGTCTTCAGTAATATTTGCTCACGATAATACTATTTTTTTGTGTGTGTTTCTTTGTTAAATAAATTTATTTTTTTTTTTAATATTCTAGAAACCTACGAAGATTTTTAATTATAAACTCGTATCAATTTAATGCGTATTTATACTGTATAATTTTTGAACAACTCTGATTTCATTTATTCTCTAAAATTCATCTACCTATAAATCAATGTGTTTCTTTTTCGTAATAATAAATTAATTTATCTTAATTTTTTTTCCACGCAATATGTGTTATCGATCATTGTCAATTTGATATACTTTCTTTCTTTCTTTATTTTTTTCTTTCTTTATTTCTTTCCTACTTTAGAAATGATTTGAAATGCTTACTTGTACAAATTTTTGCGTGCGACTGTAGTTTGTGAAAAAAGCAAAAGGAAAACTAGTCTTCAGTAATATTTGCTCGCGATAATACTATTTTTTTTTTGCGTTTCTTTGTTAGATTTATTTTTTTTTTTTTTAATATTCTAAAAAACTACGAAGATTTTTAATTATAAACTCGTATCAATTTATTGCGTATTTATACTGTATAATTTTTGAACAACTCTGATTTCTTTTATTCTCTAAAATTCATCTATCGATAAATCAATGTGTTTCTTTTTCGTAATAATAAATTAATTTATCTTAATTTTTTTGGATGCAATATGTGTTATCGATCAGTGTCAATTTGATATTCGGTTAAATGTCAGTGCAACACGTAGACAACATTTTGATACTTTGAAATCATTCATCGATCGATAAATCAATTTTTTAATTAGAAATTTGTACAAGGATATTTGTATGGCACCACTACCCCCCCCACCCTTCCTACTGTGTTTTTTTTAATCAGCGTGATATGAGTAAAACTTTGGCCTCGACGTGGTGGGACCTTTTTATTTTCTAAAATTCTGTGCTTTGAAAAAACAAAAAAAAGAAAAGTAAGAAATCAATAAAATATAATAAATTAATTTCGTTAGAAATGCAAAAATATTTTCATTGCAAAAATTGGACAGGCGTTATTAACAACAACAAGACAACGATTTCAAACTAAACTTAGTCTTTTTTTAATTTTACAGGAATAAAATTTAATATCCATGCAATGCAAAACTTTTCTACTTTTACTTTTTTAAAGTTTATTCTTCGAATAAAATAAAAATAAAAAAGAAAGAAGAAATCTTTTAAATAGAAATAGTTAAAAAATAGTGAAAAATATAGTATTATCAGTGCAGGATCTTATGGGTATATTAACTGTTAGGTAACCAAGTGTGGCCTTCCCTCTTGAAAATCCGCTGACTATTAACCTTCACCTCGGAAGGAGGATAATACCTCGTTAGGCTTTGGGCCAAAGCTTCGTAGAGTCTTGCTGACCGTAATTCCCTAGACGTTAATGCTCTATCAAACTGTAACTGAATGAAAGGCTTGTTCATTTATCGATTAATTTCAAGACCTGAACGACCACCACCACCACCACCACCAACCTGGTGGTCCGTCACGTGCCTATCAATCAAATCGAGTCGAATTTCTAAGTGCTAAAATATGTTCACTTCAAACACCTTAGACGTTTTTCTAAGTTACTTACTTACTTTAACGATCGACGATCCTGATTTTTCGATCAATCTTTTATCCTAAGTGTCGTCGATCCATTTAATTCAGAGAGAGGAAGGGGGTTCTGACGTTAAAAGTCCATAAACTAAATATATTATATTGATTAAAAAAACAAATGATAATAAAAAAGGTTAAGATAATTGTTGAGTATTTAATGCAGTTAAAAAAAAAAGATGTTATAATTAAAATCATATTACATAAAATAAAAAAATATTTCCTAATTCAAAATTAGGATATTTTATATTGTATTAGAATATTATTATATTATATAAAGGGTGTCCCGATTTTTCAAATACTTACTAGAATTATGTAGGACACCCTGTATATATACAATTATTATATTTATATACAATTATTATAAAATTATTGTATTTAAATATTATTAGAAATAATTTAAGTAGTAAAATTGTATAATCGTCAGGCGTGGTTTTTTATTTATAGAATTAAACTTGACAAAATCTATAACAAATTATTAAAACTGATGTTCGGTTGTTCGATAAGAAATAATATTCGGCTGGATTACCAGAAACGATGAGATAACGATTCCGGTTAATTTATTGGCAGTAGTATAAATCGATATTGGCCAGACTTCGACTCAATAAAATGTAAAGGTTATATCTTCGAAAATAAGAACTCGACTATTCATTAAAAGAAGATAATAGATAAAGTATGAGTTAATCCGTGTTATATCATTTATAAACGATGATATAATGGTTTCGGATTAGTTTACGGTAATAATATATAAATCGATATACATTGTGTGAAACTTAATATTTAAAATAAAAAAAAAATAAATAAGTATAAATATAATTTAAAGATTATATATATATATATATTTAAAAATAAATATCTACCGAGATAAAAATGTTTAATTATTCGTTAACAGAGTAATAAAAATATTCACCGTCGATATCAGAAGTTAATTGGATAAAATTTGAAATGAAAATTCGACTGTTCTTTACAGAAAATATTAATTAAATTATATATTTATAAATATATATATATATACATATTTGTTTTCATTTCACATGAAATGAATATAAATGAAATAATATATAATCAAAACCTACAATATAACGGTTCTGTTGAAAGTAAAGTAGTAAAACTCGACATTAATCAGCCGACAGGAATACATATCACCGAGTTCGATTGAATAAACGGAAAAGTTAATTGTTAAATATTGAAATAGAAATTTTAGTCAAAAACGGGGATTGGTTTCAATAATGAAACTGACGAGATAACGATTGTAGATGAAGTTATTCTAATAGTAAAAGTTAATATAGGTCGGCTGTCAATTCAATAAAATGATAAAGGTAACGAATCAAATAAAAATATGTCTATTTTATTTATTGAAAAAGCATCATGACAGATGAAACAAAATAAAACCGTATACTTCAATTGCAGACAGCCGGATAACGATTTTGGATACATCCATAAAAGTAATAATAGTAGTAGCAGCAGTAGTACTAGTCAATATTTAATTTATCGATAGTAGTACAAGCCGACATAGGTCAGTCTATTATACTATAGATAAATATATTACATTTATATTATCATTATTTATTATTCTGTTAATTTTCCAAACTCTTAACCATTATAATAATAATAATAAGAATAATTCTTAAACAATTAATTAATTATAATTAAATATATAAAAATAAGAAAAAACAACTTTGTATAAAAATACTATACGTAACAGTAATATAATTTAAACATTAATCATAAAAAACGATAAGAGGAAATTCAATTAACGAAAAATATTGACAATATTAAATCCAATAATACCGATATTTTCATACGTACATTATTGAAATACCACAAAATAAAAATGAGAAGAAAACTTTATAAGAGCAGTAGTATAAATCGATATTGGTCAGACACCATAGTAGAACATTATTAAACTCGACTGAAACTCGAAAGATCCATACAAAATGAATAAGATAGAGAGAGAAAGAGAAAGATAGATAGATAGAGAGAGAGAGAGAGATAGAAAGAGATTGAGAGAGGGATAAAGAGAGATGAAAGGCTAGCTGGCTTTCTCATCGGTGGATAATGATATAGCTCATCGTCTTTCAATGTCTACATTCTCAAGGTTGCTATTAAAAGCGAAACGATAGCCGACGCTTTAGGTAAGCCACAAGGAATTCACCTCGATCGTTAATCGAAGATAGCCCGGCCCGTTCTGCAAAGGCGAGGACTGAAATTCCAAAGTGTGTTGTCCGAAAATTAATAGCATAGAAACGATGAAAACGTTTAAATGATTATCCCTGTTCCTTAGAAGATGCTGACTATTTACGATCGATTTTCAACTTAAGTTTTGTTCAAGAAAATCTATAGATCATTATTAATAAAAGGGGAGGAGGGGGAGGAGAGGGGTATACATTGTTGATTTATTCATTGAAATTTGTATTAAGTATAGTAATGAGATCAGATATGTGACATTGAGAATTTTTGTGAATTTTTTGTTCATTAAAATGTGTAATATAAAATGATTATATATAATATATATATTATATATTTATTTATATATTATTATATAATATTATTATTATATATTATATTACATATATAATTTATTTATTATATATATTTATATATATTATAATTATATAGATTATATATATATAATGAGAGAATATAAAATAATAAGCGTATGTGTGCAAATGAATTTGTGCAAATGAATTTGTGCAAATGAATTTGTGCAAATGAATTTGTGCAAATGAATTTATGCAAATGTTCTGCTTATGTTAATATTTGTATACTTCAAAGCTGCGTTTGAAATGAATCTAAAGAAACAACGACCTTATTGTCTGATTCCTCTAATACAACATAAGGTTTTTTAAAAAAGAAGGAAAAAAAAAGGAAAAGGAAATATAAATCGAGCGTAAGTAAAAGCTAGGTTAGGATGGTCAACGGCAGTTGTTGCAGTTGTTGCTCATTCTCGAGACGATTCGGCGGGGGCTAGTTAAAAGAGAGAAAGAAAGAAAGAAAGCAAGCAAGCAAGAAAAAAAAAGAAAGAAAATTAGGACACACGTTGTTACGATCGATCGTAATCTATCAGACAGTCGAAAACACGGAAAATTTTTCCGGGCACGCGTTACTCAGCGGCATGTGACAGGCGATTTCGAGCGATCGGCTGGCACCAAATTGGCACACACCTGTATATGCTACCTACATGTATATGTATAATACATACATACATACACAATACACACCCACGCATACATATATGTACATATACTATATCCGTGAAAACGAAAATTAAAAACATAAATTCGGTGTACCGATTCAACCCTTTTCCCTGCGTACAACATACTCACCCCCTTGTTCTATCGATTCATCTACCCTCTATCTACAGGGTGTTTCATTTCATTCCAATACTTTTTTAACATCTCTCTCTCTCTCTCTCACTCTCAATTTTACGAATCTTATTTTTATTAGATTCAATTTTGTTTCATCTCCAAAAAGGTTGGTTGTTTTTCTTCATACATTCTATCAATTTGCTTCCGACTAAAAGTATTAACTATTCTAAAAATAAAAAAAGATTTTTATCTTTTTAAGTATACATGATAAATGAAAAAAATAGAAATACATTATGAATAGTTCAAGTAAGGGTGGAACATCCTGTAAGTTGTATAGGTATAAAGTTATTATGTATATGTGTGTGTGTGTAGTATTGAAACGTATACACATTTATATCGTTGCACGTTGGTTCATTCGTCTTTGTACAGGTTCGAAAGGGTATTACTAACAGTTCGCTGGAGGGAAGTCATCAGTACATAGGAACGAAGTAGTGAATCGAGCATGAGACCACATTGGGGTTGTGGATTGGGTCGTAGTGGGTGGTAGTGATAGTGGTGGTGGTGGTGGTGGTGGGTAGTTGGGGTGGTGTAGAAGAGGGGTTTAGGTGCATTATGTAACGGTAAATGCGTCGTAGCCATCAGTATGTCGTCTGGCCATATTTTCTATGGACTACCCCCGTTGATACGATGACGCTATGCACGGTAAATATCGATAGCTGAATGCAACTCACTTCACTCGAGGAGGAAGTTCATCGATATATGTTTTCCTACCTTCGACCTCAGTTACGCGAATATATATGTTATATGTGTATTTGTGTATGGGTTTGTGTCTGTATGAGTGGGGGGTGTGTGGGTGTGTGCATGTTTTTAGGAGGGAGGCCTTTTTATTTCTTTCTTTCTTTCTTTCTTTCTTTCTTTCTTGCTTTCTTTCTTTCCTTCCTTCCTTCTTGTTTTTTTTTCTTTCCTTTTACTTTTTTCCTTTTTCTCTTCTTTTCACTCTCTCATCGAGTCTACGCGTTCGAACTAGAACGAGGAACGCGAGTGAGCTCGAAAGAAAGTTTCGTTAATTAAAAGCAACGTGCTCTGCGTATACGGGGTGGGACATTTCAATGGGATAACGTGTGGAGGGTGGGGAACGTATGTATGCGTGTGTTTTGCGCGTGCGTGTCGGTAGGGGGTGGGTTTTTTTTTCGAGCGAGGAGGAGGAGGAGATAAGTTCACTATGGTCGAGACGTGGGAGAGTAAAAAAACTACAAGTTCATCTTCTGTTTTTTTTTTGGAGTGGTGGTGGGGCTGGGTTTTTCTCGGTGTTAGTGAAAAGAGAGACAAATGTTACAAATAATAATAATAATAATAGAAAATAAATTTGACGATAGGCTGTATTAAAAATGAGATATATTTTTCTGAATGATTTGTTATTCTTTTTTGTAATTTCTATAAAAGACAGAGAAAGAGAGAGAGAGTGAGAAAAGAAAAAAGAAAAAGTTGTTCTTTGAAAATCTCGTAAAGTATATCGATGTAACGAAGTACACGGCAATTGTCTGTAAGGGTTCGATCGGCCGGTATCTCGCGTGCACAAAAATAGGGATAGCACGCTCCGTTGACCTCATTTGCGAGGATAATAGCATCGAGGTCGTTATGGAGGATTCGTGCCTGGAGCTCTCGCGATCGGATCGTCACGATCCACCTTCCTACCAGCACCACCATCATCACCATCACCACCACCACCACCACCCTTCCCATTCTTCCCACTATTCCCACTCTTCCACCTTTTTCTCGTTCCAAGTAAAGTACGATAAACGCCGCCTTCGAGAAAAGCCTTATCCTTATTAAGGACACTTTTGCAATCAGATTTTGTAATCCCCTTTTTATAGCCCTTTTCACGGTAACTATCATCACAAGCCCTTTTCTTTGTCGTCCTATTTTTATCTCGATAATTATTTTCCTATCGATTACCCAAGGGTATTTTATTAATTTTTTCTTCTTCTTGACTACGAAATAGAACAACTCCGGTTGGACGCATATAAGCGTCCATTCTTATTGGACTCGTATATAAGCAAATCATCAAAATCTCTGTACTTGTACTTTATCAATTCTATTCAATTAGTATTAATATTTTTTATATGTACTCGTAGATTCTACTAATGAATCGTAATGAATTATTATTACTCAATGTAATCGGGCTTCTTCTTTTTTAAATATTTGTTTGATTGTTCTTATTGGACTCGTATATGAGCAAATCATCAAAATCTCTGTACTTTTACTTTATCAATTCTATTCAATTAGTATTAATATTTTTATATGTACTCGTAGATTCTACTAACGAATCGTAATGAATTAATATTACTCAATGTAATCGGGCTTCTTCTTTTTTAAATATTTGTTTGATTGTTCTTATTGGACTCGTATATGAGCAAATCATCAAAATCTCTGTACTTTTACTTTATCAATTCTATTCAATTAGTATTAATATTTATTATAAGTACTCGTAGATTCTACTAACGAATCGTAATGTATTAATATTACTCAATGTAATCGGGCTTCTTCTTTTTTAAATATTTGTTTGATTGTTCTTATTGGACTCGTATGTGAGCAAATCATCAAAATCTCTGTACTTGTACTTTATCAATTCTATTCAATTAGTATTAATATTTATTATAAGTACTCGTAGATTCAACTAATGAATCGTAATGAATTAATATTACTCAAAATGTAATCGGGCTTCCTCTTTTTTAAATATTTGTTTGATTGTTCTTATTGGACTCGTATATGAGCAAATCATCAAAATCTCTGTACTTGTACTTTATCAATTCTATTCAATTAGTATTAATATTTATTATAAGTACTCGTAGATTCTACTAACGAATCGTAATGAATTAATATTACTCAATGTAATCGGGCTTCTTCTTTTTTAAATATTTGTTTGATTGTTCTTATTGGACTCGTATATGAGCAAATCATCAAAATCTCTGTACTTTTACTTTATCAATTCTATTCAATTAGTATTAATATTTTTTATATGTACTCGTAGATTCTACTAACGAATCGTAATGAATTAATATACTCAATGTAATCGGGCTTCTTCTTTTTAAATATTTGTTTGATTGTTCTTATTGGACTCGTATATGAGCAAATCATCAAAATCTCTGTACTTGTACTTTATCAATTCTATTCAATTAGTATTAATATTTATTATAAGTACTCGTAGATTCTACTAATGAATCGTAATGAATTAATATTACTCAATGTAATCGGGCTTCTTCTTTTTTAAATATTTGTTTGATTGTTCTTATTGGACTCGTATATGAGCAAATCATCAAAATCTCTGTACTTGTACTTTATCAATTCTATTCAATTAGTATTAATATTTATTATAAGTACTCGTAGATTCTACAAATAAATCATAATGAATGAATATTACTCAAAATGTAATCGGGTCTCCTTATTTTTTAAATATTTGTTTGAAACACGAGACGAGTGTTTTAGAAAAGGGGTCGATGTCGTCAGAGAAGGGTTGTAGTAGAAGGGCTTAATTCCCGTCTAGTATACGTCCTTCCTGTTCTTCCTCGTATGGGTAGAACTTAGGGGAGTATCCGGTAAATCCATATACATGGATGATACAGAAAGCATATGTGTGTATGAGAATGTGTACGTACTACCACTAAATACACCGGATGTCCTGGTATACATCGGAGACTAACGAGTGGTGAGACGACGTCGACGTCGACGGTGCTTAACGGGCAAAGTTTGCGACGATTTCCCGATTGTCCTGTTGGTTTATCGACTTTGAAGCAAACACCATGAGTCCGCCATATTACCGAATAATGCTACTGACAGACTTCAGAGACAGGATGCAGTTTATTTCGCATCTTAATGATCCAATGCTTCTCCCTCTCTCTCTGTTTCTCTCTTTCTATCTTTCTTCTACGTTCATATATAGGGTGTGCCATTTAAATCAAAACTTTACAATATTATCGTTTATTTATGGTTTTATGGACAAGGCTTTTAAAACGAAGTTATATTTATTTTAATATATATTATTAATTAAGTTATATTTATTTTAGTTAAGAAGTTATATTATAAGTATAATTATTAGTTAAGTTATGTTTATTTTAATATATATATTTAATATTTATATTTATTTTAAAGTAGCAGTACATTTATTTGTAAGATCAATTTTGATAATAATATTACACAATTTTTACGTTAGATTTTATTTTTTGATTTATTTCATATATACAATATATTTTATTTATTTATTATTTAACATCAATATCTTATATTGACTAATCATCAAATTGTTAAAATATAATATAATCGTATTTTGTAAAAGGAAAAAAATAGAAAAGAAAAAGAAATAAATCTATTTTAAATTGGCGAGTAACATAATCTATTTAAAAAAGAATTTGATTTGTACTTTAACAGACGTACTAGAAACGTAATCGTTTAAGATTCGTGCTACGCATCAGAAGAATTAAATTATTGGACTATGGTGGTGCAATGGAAGAAAAAATGTAAAGATAAAAACGAAGTTGAATATCTCGAAGAGAAATAGGAAAAGGAAAGATTTCATTCATATTTCTGTCTTATTCGAAAATTATAAATAAAATCCTCGTTTCTCATCTTTCCAACCACGTACGTGTTCGTTAACCAGCGTGAAAAGGAAACGAGATTACGAGATCTCGCTTTGGGAATTTAAAAGAGTCTTCTCGCTTCCATTTAATGCATACTTATATATATATAACATATAACACGTTTCAAAGTTTTACAGACGAATTGCATTAAGCGAAGAAGAAGAAAAAGAAGAAAAAAAATAAAAAGGAATATGTCAATGATCGTGTCAAGTTCCATTCGTGAATATTTTTTAATCTTTCAACGAAACATTGTGTAAAAATGTTTAAACGTTTTTTCAATACTGTCATCTTTTATTTAATAAATTTTTTGGTTTGCGTTTTTTATTTTTTTTTTTTCTAAATATTTAGACAGAAATATATCTTTTATCTTTTTAAATTTATCATAATTATACATAGCGTTTGTATAAAATTTTATTCTATCGTAAATATGAAGATTATTTTAAATAATTATAGTGTAAATTAATTTATAGCGAATGTACAATCTCATATTTAATCGTTGTTTCTAAAGTTTCCTAGTAAAAATTTGTCATATCAGTGATGAAGATATGTGAATCAAATGCGAAGTAGATTGGTTTTTCTTTTTTTTTTTTTTTTTTTTTTTTGGAATGTCTTTGGCAAGGATGAAAACGTTATGAATTTATGGCTTGAAAATGTTCTCGTTTTATATTCGTAATCACGTTTCGTATGCATCGATTTGTTGACTCATTTATTTGTCGACCATTCGATTTTAATTTAATTTCAACACTGGCCGCTATCTTTCTCTTTCTTTATCTTTCTGTTTTATTCGAGAGTGCGTGTGTGGATTGTTTGTTGTTCTTTTTGGCAATTGTTCCGCTAGAAATTTGATTGATTTTTGAAGAGAAAAATCAATAGTCAAGTTTGATCAGTCGTATTTTTTTTCTATTTTCTTTTCTTTCTTATTTTTTTTTTCTACTTTTTCTTTCTTTTTTTGTTTTTTGTTTTTTGTTTTTTTCTATATTCATATTCACAAATCATGAAAAATATTGTGTTAGATGACGGATAATATAATAATAATAGTATAATAATAATATATAATATTAATAATATAATAATAATATATAATATAATAATAATAGTAAGTAAAAGTAATAATAATTCGAAATTATATTTCAAATTTACGATAAATGATTATTCGTAGAAAAAAATTCTTTGTTAAAGGATTTTCCGTGTAGAAAAAAAAAAAAGAAAAAAAAAAAGAAAACGTTGCATTTCAAATGATTGTGGATTCGGTGTTGTATCGATCATCGGTACTTCTTCTTACGTTTGGACTCGGTAATAATCGAATGCACGCTCGTAAATCGAGCAGCTTTTCTGGCTTGGACTCGTCCCAAGGATTTGCTGAAAGCCGCAAAAAGAAGACCACAAGTTAGAACTCGTGATAATCCTACCTCCTCCTTTCCATTTCCACCTTTTCCTTTCGGTTTTTCTTAACCTGACACCTTCCTCTTCTTCTTATTCTTATTCTTCTTACCTTTATTCTATTTATATTCTTGATTCGTTTTTTCTACACATTTTTTTCACGTTTCTCCTTCTTTTTTTCTTTTTTTTTTCGAAATAATTTATTTACATTTATTTTTTTTTTTTTTTCTTTTTGAAATTATTGTGTATTATTAATAAATAAATATTCTGTTATAAAATATACTTCAAGTGCGTCGTATATGTTGAAAAGAAAATTATATTCTTATGGTATAAAAAAAAAAGGGAAAATGAACGAAAAAAAGGTATTTGATGATCTTACGATAAGTCTCGTAAATGTATTGTGTGTGTGTGTGTGTGTGTGTTCTTTTTTTTATTTTTATTTCCCCATGAAATAATGCTCTTATCTTTACAAAAAAAAAGTTAATACAATTCGATAATCCGATTTGTAAAACAACATTCGAGAATTTTCTTGACATACGTATGTATAGAAACGTTGATTACGATGTTGAATGTATAGACGTATGCGAGCTTGCAACCGGCCAATTTAATGGGGTTGAACTTGAGTAAACAACATTTCGACGGACGAGAAACCAGCCAAAACTCGCGAGAGACGTTTACGAATAATGGAACGGATCAATATTAGCCATGCCAGTAAATATTTTCCTTTCTTTACCGTACATGGATTTTTAAATAGCACTAACAAGCAACTAAAGCTTCATATAAGTAGAAAAATATATCTCCACGTTCGTTTAATTAATTAAAGATGATATATATAATGTTTTAAAAAATTTCAAACCAATCGTATATGATTTGATATACATATATATTTTTTGAAGTTATACTTCTTTTGGCGCGTTGAGGAAAATGTAATGGGGAGTGATTTTGTTCCGAGCGTCTGGAAAAACGACACCATGAAGTTTGTCAGTATTTACGACGCGCGGCAAAGCGATTTCAAGTATACGGCTTGAAGTTGTCTTCTCTTCTTCTTCCCCCTTTTTTTCTCAAGCGGGTCACCCAATCAAATATTAAACGTACGCAGCGCAGCTTTACTTAAATGGTCGAAGCGAGAACTAATGCTGTAACCGCGCCATGACTGTTGACGCGTCAAGTAATTCGATATATCTCTCTTATATTTAGTGTGGACTGATATCTATATTATGATATTTTATTATTCTTTCTAATATATATAATATATCGATAATAAATTTAAATTAATAATAATAATAATAAATTTTTGTTTGTTAAGTTATTTTTGAGGTTATTGAGGTTATGTTCGTTTTGGTACGGCAAAGAAGTATAACTTCTTACGTGCGTACATAAGTACACACACCAGTTTTTATTTTTTATATTTTATTATTTGAATATAAAACATACACGATGCAATACAAATATTTTTATTACTATTCTTTTTTTTTTCTTTTATGGGTATTAGAGAAAATCCTAATATATTGGTTTTATAATAATTATTGATGTATATGAAATACGATGTTTAAATGAAAATTACAATAATCGTTTTTTATTTAATAAATATTGAGATTTTGTTGTTGTTGATCGGATTAAAATGGAAACTTTATCTGTAATAATTAATCAGATGAAATGTTAACCACAGTCAATTAGATTAGAACTCGGTGATAACGTACCGATAATGATCGTGAAACTAGAAGAGAAATTGGTTTCTCCGTCGCTCTAAGTTAACGCTCTTGCGGTTAACCGAGAACAGGTGAGCGTAACAAACCTCAAAATCCGAATCAATTTAACCATTGTTAACCCTCACGCGAGTCAGACAAGTGACCAACCAAAATTCATTAGCTTTTTTCTAAGTAAAAAAAAGAATCGAAAGAGAACAATATTTTTCTTTCACACGCACACACACACATATATTTGGATTATTTTATTATTTTATTTTATTTTTATCTTATGAAAGAAAAAAATTCTTTAAAATCTGATAGGACGATGAAAATTGCTTAGGTCAAAATTATTTAAAGTAGAACAAAATACAGATCGGTAATAAATGTAAAATAGAATTCGCAAAAATCTTGGGCCTTCATATTTTTTTCCTTTCAAACGAAGAAAAAAATGAAAATTCATTCGCTGAGTTCTGGTACACTTTGACGCGCTACTTTGCGAGTCCTAAAAGGCTCGGTCGGGTTCGTAAAGTGCATCGTTTCAGTCCTCTCTCGCTTTTTCACGCGAAAGAGCGAAAATAGGGGTAGGGGTAGGGGATAGGGGGTGGTAGAAACAGAAAGAGAATGAGAAAAAGAAAAAGGTACAGATAGAAAGAAAGAGAGAAAGAGAGAGAAACAGAGAGAAAGCAAAAAAATAAAGTGTGACCCAGAAATTTTGAAAATTTTCTTTTACTAGACCATTACTGTCGTTATAAATTGCACTGACTTCTGTACTCTTTTTCTTTCATTTTTATTTTTGTTGTCTCTCTCTCTCTCTCTCTCTTTGTCTCTCTTTTAATCTTTACTCTTATAAAAAGTAATAATAATGCTTTATAATAATTTATCTTAAAATATTATTACAGTACTGTCATTATTTAACATAACTCAATAGATTTCATTTATATATTTTATTTTTTATTTTTTATTGAATATTATTTCGCTTTTTACGCAAACATTGTTAAGAAAAAATATAAGCTTTTGTATTTTATTTAATTTTATTTAATTTTATATCAAATTATATTTCTCGTATTTTTATTTATTTCAAACGAAGTATCAAATTTAATTCAGGGATTGATTACACGCTGGTGTCGTTCTTATTATTTATATTTAATATTATTATTATTATTATTATTATTATTATATAAATAATTGGAGCGTTGAGTAGATATTCAATTTTTTTAAATTCACTTTAAACGAACATTTAATTCGACGTCAAATTACGCATGAGACTTTTTCAAATTACTTATCCTCAATATTTGCATTTATATTTAACGATGATTCGATTTAAAGAATTATTTTCGGGAACAATTATGGGATCCTTCTACTTTGAGAAAAGAAAAAAGGAGAAGTAAAAAAAAAAAGAATAATTGTCTTGACAAAGCACGTCGCATTTACGATAAAGTAACATGATAATCCATGAAGAAAAAAAAAAACAATTTTTGCTACTTTCGCGAATCGACCTGTCCGAAATCGTAACAGTTTCTTTTTTACGAGCACTGAAATGCAACAACGCAGCTCTCTCTCTCTCTCTCTCTCTCTTGCGATGAGCTTTACGAAAAGAACGGATAAAGTCGCAGTAAAATATGCCAAGCTTTATTACGTCGGTTATAAAAGTATAATCTTTTTTTTCTTTCCTTCTATACCAACTTTTTATCTATTTCTCTTGTTTTTTTCTTTTCTTGTTTTTTTCTTTTTCATATTATTTCTCCCTTTCGTTTCTTTTCTAACAAAAAAAAAAAATAAAACGTACTTTAGGGAGAGTATATTCTAAGGGACGATGATATAATTTTTGTTTTTTCTTTCTTCTTCTTCTTCTTCTATTTGATTTCCTATTTTTGATATCTTTTTGCGTTAAGATATATCTATAGTCATCGTAACGTCAAAAACGTGATATACATATGGGAAAGAAAATTTGAATTTTAAAGACAGTCATGATCGCGAACATATTTTATCGTTAAATTCCTATAAAATTAGCATGTTATTGCTCGAATATATCTTCCTTGCGTTTCTTTCATTTCACATTTCGACCATGATCGAATTTATCTTTTAAGACATAAGAAAAGAACAAAAAGAAGAAGAAAACAGGATATATATATATCTAGAGAGAGAGAGAGAGAGAGAGAGAAATCGTGGAATTCGTATATCAAACGTTTTCTTCTCATGTTGTATCAAATAAACAAATATTTGATTTTAATATTTTCTTCTAAGTATTGCGAAACCCGATAGAGAAAAATATATAATATTTAATATAATAATAATAATATAATAAATAATTATATAATATAATAATAAATAATATAATAAATAATAAATAATAAAAAAATAAATAGTATATAAATTATTATAAAATATAATAATAAATAATATATAATAAATAATATAATAAATAATAAATAATATAATAAAAATAATAAATAGTATAATAAATAATAAATAATAATAATTATATTAATATAATATAATAGAATAATATAATTCGTATTCGTAAAAAAATATATATACGAATATTGTCTAACATTCCTTTTCTTGTTTCTTTTTTTATATTCCTATTTCGAAAAGAAATAATTATCCGTACGTTTACAATAGTGCGCAAGTACGCATAAAACCGAATCACGTGTTCCCCAAGGACTCTCATCGAGAAAAAATATCCTTTCGTTTACAATTTAGAATTCATCTTCCTACAACTATGTTTACATTTCGTTTTGCTTTCGAACTTACGTCTTATTCCTCTCTTACGTTTAGTTTGTTTCGAACTGTCCTACCGTCTAGTACGTAGAAGAACGCAATACATCATTATCCAGATAAAACGGTAATGCAATGAAATTCATTCCATGCGATTCTTTTCACTATTATCATTATTACTAATCGTAACAGGTTTTATTTCCTATCTCTTTTTTTTTTTTAATTAATCAAATTTCCGAGACATGATTATGTCGTTCGAAAACTTCCCTCTCGTTTCAGATTTATTTTTAAATACAATAATCACCCTCGGACGAACTTTTAACGAATGATGCGTTAATCATTTCTATTTTATTAAACAAAATAGTTGATAGAAAAAAAAAATAGTAAAAGAGAAAAAGATTAGGGTGAGGGAGGGAGAGGGGAGGGGGAGGGGGAGGGTTTAACAAGATGATTAGGGGAATTTATCCGCAAAAGTTTAGTCGATAATCCCTAAGTGATCTTTCCTCTTTGGGAAACAGCAAAGATACCACCACCTCCTAGGTTGCACCTTCTCGAAGCCTAATCCGAAAGCTTCTCAAGAGAATTACCAAAGTTCTCTCGTCGTTAATTCCAAGCCGTAGTGGGTCTCCTGTTCCCTTCCGTAGGGAACATAGAAAGGGGTTAACGGTCTTTCCTTCTCTCGTCTACCGATTTTCAACATCTTCAAAGGTGACGAACACGCCTAAGAAAAATGTACTTTAATAATCAGTTTTTTTGTAACGTCTATTATTTAAATACGATCAAGTTTTATTTGATTATCCAATTTATTTCTCTTATAGAATATATAGTATATATGAGCCGTTTATTTTGAAAGTGGCCTAACTCCATATAACCTTAAATTGAGATATTTAAAGGTTTGCGTTTCAATGCAATTAAAAATATACGTAAAGAATAACAATGAGTTATGTTGCTTAAGTGTATCTAAAGGTGTTCAATTTACAGTTCCTATTAAAATAATGGCAATTATTAAGTGAATAATATGCGTTTTCTTACCAAGAATGGAGTTAGGCCACTTTCAAAATTAACAACCAGATTCGTTATCAAATTTGAAGGAACCGAAATCCATTCAACATAATTTAAGATGCTTCAAATTGCGAATAAACAATACTTATTTTATTTTACATATCTTTATAACACTTTAAAAACATAAATTATGCGATTCAAAATATTTTGTACAAACATAAATTACAAAACAATTTTCTACTCATCTACATTTTGTGTATGCGAAAGGGATTTAAAGAAATCATGATGTTCCGGTGGTATATATCGTAATAAGTCAATTATTTCCTTGAATTTTGCGGTTGTAATTTGTCTTATATTTTTATACAGTGGTGTCAATACAATATTTTCGAACTTTCTTGGTCTACCCCGACGTGGTATTAAATTCAGGACTTTCAAATTTTCGTTCTCATTCATTGATGTCTTATAGAAAATCTTATTCATTTTTGACAAAACGCATCCAATATATTTTTAACCAGTTTATTGGTTCTCCGTTAAAATTCTTTACCCTTTTAAAAATTGCGTCTTCTAATAATTTTGTTGATACAAAATCTTCTTGTCTCATTTCATGTATAATAAAGTTATTACCTTTCCGACACTTTTTGATAATATTGTAATACTCTCGGGGGACAAACAGTAAATTATTTTTTTT
The DNA here is from genome assembly GCF_010416935.1 of Polistes fuscatus. Taxonomy (NCBI): domain Eukaryota; kingdom Metazoa; phylum Arthropoda; class Insecta; order Hymenoptera; family Vespidae; genus Polistes; species Polistes fuscatus. The sequence continues at coordinate 1,360,625 of NW_025113031.1, forward strand.
AATGCCATTTCTACCACACCAAAATCTCTACTCCTAATGGAGTTAGGCCACTTTCAAAATAAACGGTTCAGTGATTCAACTAACTCTGAAAACTTACGTGTCCAGAATTACCGTATTTACTCGGAATATAAAAAATCTTAAATGCTTTATTGATAGATAATTTGAAGCTGTACATGTTACCGTGGGTAACCGGAAAAAAATGAAAAATGGAGTTAGGCCACTTTCAAAATAAACGGCTCATATACAATATTAGTATATATAGTATATATAGAAGTATATATAGAATATAATATATATATTATATATTATAGAAAATATATATTATAATATCATCATTAAACATTGATAGAAGAAAATCATTGGAAAAATAATTTATTATATTTTTTTATTTTATTTTACTTACTACAATCACAAAATAGAACAGGTAAAAATTTCAATAAATTTGTTTTTTCTTGTTCTTTCCTAATAACAATTCTAATTATTTAGTATATATATATGTAATACTCCTCGGACAGAGTTTACAACGTAAACAATAACTTTATTAAAACAACAAGAATAATCGTTCTTTTTGTTAATAATTCGTTAGTTTAAAAATCTCTTTTATTAGATAAAAGAATGATTTAATTAATATAAATAGGTAATATATATTTAAACAACTATTTACAATAAAATATTATTCATAGAAATTCTCGTGATAATATTCGTGTGTTATAGATTATAATGTTTAATATTTATTATCGCAAGTTCATTGATTTGAAATGAATGAAAAAGTTGCAATAAACGATCACATTTCGTGTAAGCATAGTAGAGAACGTCCGAGCCCTTTATCGCAGTTGACGTCAGCACTGAGATACGAACGAGCTTTTGTTTGGTAAAATCATAAATAGTCGTTATTAGTGGTATTAATTATGATTTATCGCTAATTATACCATTCATCGTTCTACGTCGTTGATTCAATTTATCCTCGGACGCTTCAGCCGGAATAGCGAAATATTCGTCTACACAAATTTATGCGTTTCGCTTTACGTTCGGCACGTTTAGCAAAGCTACGCAAAATTTTGCTTCGATTTTTCTTGTTTTTTTTTTTCATTTTTTCTTTTTTTTCTTTTTTTTCTGTTCACTTCATTCGCAAATATTATTCATTGTACTCTCATCGAAAGATCGCAATAAATGAAGTAGCATTATTTTAAAAGTATGTAAATGTTGCGTACATATTACGTATATTTTTTTTTTTTTTTAGTTAAATCTTTTAACAATTTATTATACAAGCAATTAATTGAATCATAATTAAATACGATTAGGTTTGTAAATGTATAATTCTGTTTTAAAAATTGCAAGTATATTGAATTATATTTGTGAATGTTTATAGAGGAAGAAGAAGAAGAAGAAGAAAAAGAAAAAGAAAGAAAGAAAAAAGTAAAAGTAAGAGAACATTTAAAAAGGAATTCGTTTTAATTCAGAAGCTCAGTTGCCTTTTAAATGGTACAAATGAAAAGAGGTAACAAATTCTGTCCTCTCATTGAAATCGTAAAATGCATTTAACGTTAAGAACTTGCGGTAAATAGCTTGTCCCGGTTGTAAAACCTTTCGTCCGAGGTACGAAACTTCTTCTTGGATAATTTCGTTGAATTTATAAATATAAAAAACAAAATAAGGAAGAAGAAAAATTACACGATAATATTATAAACCAATCTCGCGTGAATCTCGTCAGATTTCTATACATATATAATAGATATATACAATGCATATTTATTTTTTATTACTCACTTTATTTTCCTCTCTATTTGTCCTAATTTTTCTTAATTTTTTTTATTTGTTTCTCTCTCTTTCTTATTTTTTTAATTTGTTCTATTTTCTTACTTTCTAATTTTAATTTCTTTATCTTTAAATTATTAAATTATTCCATCTCTCTTTTTGTTTATTCAAATTTTGTCTAAATTTATTCTCTCTCTCTCTCTAAACGTTCTCTTTCTCTTTAATTCTCTTTTCTTTTCCTTTCTTATCACTCTTCTCTGTCTTTATCTAACTTATATGTTTCACTGGTTCTCTTTCTTTATTTCTGACTTTATCTGACTATCACTCTCTCTCTCTCTCTTTTGCTCTCCAATTTTATCTTTTCCTTTTTAACTATCATTCTTGTCTATCTTTCTCTTACTGTCACGTTTCACTCTCTTTATTTCTAATTTTATCCGACTTTATCTCTTTCTCTCATTTTTTGTCCGCACACACTCTTTACGTTTTATCTAAATTTCTCTTTTAACATCTTTCTCAATCCCTTACTTGCTTTAACACACATCAGGGTTAACACAGTCGTACTTTAAAACCCACCAACTGTGTATATTCCACCCACGACGGTCTTTCCACACTCTCTTCAGTCTGCCTCACAGCATTATCGCGTTACCTTTGCCACGTAGTTCACACGGTTTGCGCATTCCACTCGAAGCAAAGAATCAAGGTACTTGGAAAAAGAGCGAATGAGAGAGAGAGAGAGAGAGAGAGAGACGGGAGGAAAAAAAATAAAACTGACTTTTTCCTAGAATTGTGGATTTTTCGAGCGTACGAAGTATTTCTATGCGTCTAGTTGAGCAACTTGGAGGGTTGTAAAGGGGTTGCTGGGGGATAGGGAAGGGGGAGGGAATATTCTGGGTGGTAGGTTTTACTGTTCTGCTTGTGGAAATGGAACACACGATTTTTATTTCCTTTGGATTTGACATAGAAAAAAATATTAGTGTTGGTTCGGGTTAATATCTAACCCCGATACTTACGGTCACGGTTGAATACCCTTAATGACGTACGTACATGTATATGTATGTGTATATATGTACGTTTATGCAAGTATATTAATATATATGTGTATGTGTGTGTGTGTGTTTATGTGCAAGCTCGTGTAACGTTTTTTTTAGCAAACTTTGAAGATGTTTAATGATTAAAAGGAAAAAAGAAAACATTTAGTAATGGTTGCTTTAGCACAGTTTTTCGAATGCATTTCTTAATTAAAGGAAATTGTAAAGTTAACGTGAATAAAAATCGACTATTTTTCGTATTCGGTGAATAATGATTATTTAGAAACTTGTTCAATTGTTTTGTAGAAAAAAGGCTTAAGCAAATAACGTTTGCTTAACTTTGCAATTTTATGATTTTAATAAATATTGAAACTTATTTATAAAATATACGAGTCATTGAATAATAATAATAATAACAGTTAAAGTTTATTAATAAAAATTAATTATTCATATTTAGTTAAATGATTTTGAATGTAATTGATAAATTAATTTCTTATCAACTAATGTTCGATTATTATTTAAAAAAAAAAAAATATATATATGTACTTATATGTATATGAAATATTTAAAAACAAATGATCGATCTTAAATGAAAAACTTTGTCAGATTTGTATTTTTCTATTAAACTATGAACCGACTATCGAGAACATTGATTCGTCTTTATTAAATTATTCGAAATTAAACAAAATTTCATGATTAATCTATCTAGAAAATATTTCACTTTTAAACATATACTTGGACATTTTTCCTTATTATTGATTAATAAATAAATGAACGTTGCTCTCGGAGGAACGGTTGGAACTCACCAATTCGTTCGTTCGTTTATGATTCGTTAGTTATGATCGATAAAAAAAAGAAATATATTCTTTATAAATAAAATAAGAAAACAACTATATTTATATATATATATATATAAAGTAGGGTAATGATCAAACTCGAGTGCTATGACAAATAAAGCAAAAAATTAGAAGATAAAAAAAAGAAATGGAGAAAAACCTCATCGATGAGTGCCGAAGTAAACAAAGTTGAAAGAAAAAGAAAAATAAATAGAAAATCGAATTTAATTTCTCTCTCTCTCTCTCTCTCTGTAGTATGAACTTTTAAATAACGGATACACACAGCCGAAGTTTGATATTTTTCATGGAATAAGAAAAAAAATAAAATAAAGAGAGAATAAAAAAAAAGGAAGAAACTTTCCGGTAGTACGATAAAATTCATCGTTAAAAGGTTACCGATCCCCGAGATGCAAGCATTAATTAGTGAACACACTTTACTTTACTTTAAAATTAAAAAAAAAAAAAAAAAAAAAAAAAGAAAGATAGAAATAAGAGAGAGAACATAAAAGGAAGGAAGGAAGGAAGGAAGAGGAAGGAAGGAAGGACGTGTTTAAAAAATAATAAACTCCTGATGAAAGGATAACATCAACGTAAATGTTGAGAGAGAGAGAGAGAGACATTCGAATGAATAGAAGAATGAAATGGGGAAAAAGAAGAAAAAAAGGGAAAGAAAAAAAGGAAGGAATAAAGAAAGAAAAGAAGTTGCTTGTTAAAGTGAGAAAGAAGAAGGTAAGATTGGTGTTGCTAAAAGCTACTAGATTTCATCGAAACAGCTTTGACAAAGAAGTAAAGGATCTCTCTCTCTCTCTCTCTCTCTCTCTCGTTCATTCACTTACTTTCTATCTCTTTCTCTTTTTAACCACTTAACTCGTTTTCTTTCACTCGGAAAAACTCCGTTTATCCACCCCAAAAATACTGAAGCCATGGAGTGAGTATTCGAAATAAAGAAATAAAGAAAGAGAGAGAAAGATACTAAAACGATACGACAAAGAAGAAGAAGAAAATGAAGAAGAAGAAGAAGAAGAAGAAGAAAAAAAACAAATACCAAAAATAGAACAAGAAAATGGAAAAAGGGAGACTAAAGAAAGGGGTAGTAAAACGATGCGAACGAACGAACGAACGAATGAACGAACGAACGAACGGACGACAGAAAGAGAGAGAGAGAGAGAGAGAAAGGGATGAGACTTGAAAGGGATAGAAAAAAAAAGAAGAAAAGAGTAAGAGAGATAGAGATAGTGAACGTCGGTTGAATGGGAAGCCCCTTCGGTCTTTGATCTAACAACCCATCCCTTTTGTTTTTTAACCGCGGACGTCGCGCTGGAAATAAAAGACCTTAAACACTCTCTCTCTCTCTCTCTATCTTTCTTTCTTTCTTTCTTTTTTTCTTTTCCTTCCCGCCCCTTTATTTTTCCCCCACCCTTTTTTTGTTCTTTTTTATCGTCGTTGTTAGTACTCCCAAATCGTTGGTGAAAAAAAAAGGGAAAAAAAAACGGAACAGGGATCGGGGGGGGGGAGTGTAAGGACGGGAGGAAGGAGGAAGGAAACCAAAAAAGAAAAAAAAAGAAAAAAAATGTGTTACATTCGAAAACGTTTCTGCTTTTGTTCCCCGATTTTTGTCTCCGGCTCTTTTTTTATTCCCTTTTTGAATTGTTTCTCCCTTACATTTTGTAGATTTTTGTTTTTCTTCTTCTTCTTCTTCTTCTTTCTTTCTTTCTTTCATTTTTAACTTCGACTGGGATTGTAGTTTCCGTGAAGAAAAAAATTGCGAAGATAGCGAGAGAGAGGAATTCGTTGTCTGTTTCGTTGTTTGTTAACAAATGTACACGAAGTTGTTGTAAATTTATCATAATTCATAACAACCCTAACAAGTTTATTCCTGTCCGACGTCTATTAATCTTTTTTTTATTTTTTTTTTCTCTCTCTCTCTCTCTCTTTCTCTCTCTCTCTCTCTGTCTCTTGATTTGTTTCCTTTTGTCCTGAGAATGAGAAAAACAAAAAATGAAGAGAAAGTGTGTATAAAGTTTATGTATACCTCGTTAAGTTCAAGAAAAATGTATTCAACTTTGAAATTAACCATCCTACCCCCTCGTGCCAGTTTCAGACTCCTTGAGTATCTTCCTTTATTCTACTTTTTTTCTCGTTCTTTCTTTTATTTCTTTCCTTCTTCCCTTTTCGTTCTTTCTTTCTTTCTTTCTTTCTTTTTTCTACTTGTTTTTTTTACGAACTTTTATTAAGAAAGAAGAAGAGTTAAGGGCTCGTTGAGATAAATGTGTATGCTTAGGATTACATGCGTACGTGTGTGCCTTTGTTTTTTGTGTGTATATACTTCATTTAATTGGATAACACAAAAGAAAGAAGAAAAAAAAATACATTCGGGATCGTGTAATTAATTTAATAGCAATTGACGATGATCTATCGATACGATTACGTTCCTTGTAAATAAATATTAAATATAATAAAAAAAAAAACAAATTAATTATTCACATGAAAGTTTATTGGAGGTATATAACACCCCTGATAATTATTATTTTAATTATAATTTAAAAAAATGCATATTATAGAATTAATTGACATATTTTAACAAACGAATATATTATAACAAATTACAAATTGAAAGGAACAAATGGGAGAATAATGGGAGAAAAATATAATTCGTTCGGTTTAATTGAATTGAAGATATAATTTCGTGGATTTTTAAACGAAACGAAATGGGGTGGAGGGAGGAGGGGCAGGGGGAGTGGGGAGGGTGGGAAGGACAGGGGATGGGAGAGGGTGGATCGAAAAGGGCAAAGAGAAAAATAGAAAGAGAAATGTAGAGCATAGCTTGTTCGCCAGGTTGTTCGCGCCTGAAGTAGAATAGGAAGTCCGATGATAGCATATATATATATATATATATATGTGTGTGTATGTGTGTATGTATAAGGTAGAAACGATTTTCGAGGTTGCGACCAATAGTAGGGCATCGTCGTACACTATGTGGATCGCTTGCTCGGAATAGCCTAACGCCGATAAAGGCACCTGGCGCTTACGTTCACCCGATTGGATATATATATAAATATATACGTGTGTATGTATGTATATATAAAAGCTTGACTTCGCTCAATACTCGTTTCTTAACGTCACGAGAAACATCGAAAACGTATTTACCTGTTATCGAAGAACATAATTACATATTTTAATACTAATCATAAGATATTTATTATTATAATAATTATATATTATTAATTATATATTATTAAGTAAATATTATAAAATATAATAATTATATATATTAATATAATATAATAATATTTTATAATTATTAAATATATATAATATAATAATAAAATATATATTTATATATATGTAGAAAATTGTATATTTAAAATTATTTTCTCTTCAGATACACTTTAATCGAGAAAAGAAATTTAATAATATGATGTAATATATGTAAATTAATGTATATATATTTATATTAATAATTAATAAGACTTTTTTTTTTATTTGAATTTGTATTTTTTATTTTTAAATTCTCCTACAGATATAATGAATAATTTTGTTATTATACAAATTTGAATCTACGAATAATTGTATATTTTATATATGTTGCAACGATCGATCAATATTAATCACGTATAATATTACAATAATTCTATTAATTTAAATGATAATTTGATTCTAAAAATAATTACAAAAATGCTGTTTATCAAACAAAGTGGTCGATCTAAACTGTTATAAAAAAGAAAAAAAAAAAAAAGAAAAGAAAAGAAAAAAAGTAAAGAAGATCCGCGTATAAACAATGACAATGTATTTTAAATCAAAATTTTAAATGAATATTTAACACATCGTACGTGTTCTAGCCGCTTAGATTAAACCCAAAATCCGATATCTTGATAAATCGTTATTTCTCGTAAGCTAAGAAAAATGCTGAAAATAAGGGAGAATGGTGGCGAGGGGGTGGAGGGGGGATTGAGAAGTTGGGGTGGGAGGGAGAGGGGAGGGGGTTGTAGAAGATATAATAGATCAATAGAAAGGGAAATTTTCTCGCGTAGGTCGTGATTCGAAGTATCGGGGCGCTATCGTTAAAAATGCAAGAACCTCGATTGATTGGTTCGATGCATCATTCACGTTATACATAAGTGGTTGTATTTTCTACGTAGTAGTAGTAGGCAAAGAAGAAAGAGAGAAAGAGAGAGAGAGAAAGAGAACGTTCTCCCTCTACCTCTTTCTATCGTGCTAAGTTAAAGTCTACCTTTCCGTACGGGAAAGAAGAAGAAGAAGAAGAAGAAGGATGACAGGTGGGCCGTACATGAAGAATTCAAACCGCTCCAGTTTCGCGTGTTCTTGCATAAATGATATGCCGGCGCTTGCGGTTAAGCGAAAACCTACTTCCGTAATTCGTGCTCTTCTTCTACTACTACTATTACTACGCTATTACTACTGCTACTACTACTCCAATGAAATCTTTTCTATTTTCGTTTTTTTATTTATTTTTTTTTGTAAATTTCTCACGCAATTTTTCTCGGATTATTCGAAAAGAAGAAACAAGACTCGTGAGTGTTTTGTTTAAATATATATATTTGCTCGAATTTTTCTTTTCTTTTTCTTTTATTTTCTTTTCAAATTGTCCCGTAGATATTATAATGAATCATTTTTTTTTTAATATCTTCTTTTTTTTTCTTTCAATTAAAAACCAAAACAAAAGGAAAACAAATCAGAGAAAAATAATTATCGTCGTCGTTTGTCATTCGTCTCGTCAATAATCCTCTTGGATAGTAGGGGGACGATGCAAGGAGGGTGGTGAAAAAAAAAAGAAAATAAAAAAGAGAAAAGAAAAAGAAATTTAGTTGGCATTAGAAAAGTGGGCGGGGGGTTGCGTTTGAAATTGTGCGCGTTCACGTGCAAACGTTGCCGAGGTTGCCACCGGTTTCCAACGATCACTCGAGTGCCGATATAAAACCACCCCTGACGGTGGTGTTAGTACGCTGCCGCATTTGAATCGGTCTTTGAAGTCGGGTACTTTTTAATTGCTGAACACCAAACGTTCCAGCTTTAATTAGAGAACTCTGGCTCGGACTAAAGGGTGAAAAACAAACTTCGGCGCCTCTGCAACATTCCCCACACACCTTCCCACGCCTCGACCACCCCTTGCCCCCAACCAACCAACCTCCCTCCCCACTTCTTCTCGTTCTCCTCTTCAAACTACCCCTCGTCACATTTTCACATCCCTTTTTTTTCGGTTCACCGCGATCTTCTTGGTGAACGGATGCAATTTTCAAGCGCAGTTTAATACCCGGAACTTTTACCTCGAAGATGGTACGAACGATTTGGCCAGGAAGAAAATTCTCTCTTGATCTCGAGTTCTTTTTTCAAGTGATCAAGTGATCTAAAGTTTTGCCGAAAAGGGTTCATTAACTTGCCTTTTACTTATTTTTCGGAAAAGGATATTACATTAATATATATATTTTTACGAAAAAATAAAAATAAAAAGAAAAATAAAAAAAAGAAAAATAAAAAGAAAAAGAACAAGAAAATAATAAAAGGTTTCATTTCTGTTTTTCCCTTTGTTTCAGGTAAGCGAGAAATAAATAAGAAAACAAATCACGAACGTTTCCCTTTCGCGGAACGATGATGAACGAAGTTATTCGAGCGATAAGGTAAGGAGCGTGCCGCCGCCAGGTGAACCCTCTTATCTTAATTACTTAATGATCATTAAAGCGGCGCCTGTCACGCGAAACGTAAGAGAAGTGAGCGCGAACGATCTAAACGCACCGGTTTTACTCTCCTATGTATTATTTACGTACCTGTATAAATACTTACGGAAATATGTATACGTGTATATTACATATGTATGCACGTACGTACTTACGTATGTATGTATGTATGTATGCAAGTATAGTATGTTGTATATGTGTGAGTTCGAGTAATTAGTAAGTAAACGTGTCTATAAATTTGCTGAAGTTTCTCGTTTATTATGAATCGTTTAAGAAAGAAAATGAGAAAATAAGAGAGAGAAGGAAATAGAAAATAAAGTAGCTAGAAAATGAGAGATAACAAACGATAGAACGAATTAAAGAGAGAGAGTAAGATATATATAAATTTAATCTATTAATAGAGACAAATTTGAACGATCATTTTAAATTATTCTTTTTCATTATACTTTTTATATTAAAAAGTATAACAATAAATAATATACATATACATTTACATATTTATTTTAACTTTTAATTGAATAAATATACGTACGATAATATCGTAATATTAATTAACGATCATTTATAAGTATTCTCATAAATATATCTGTATTTAAAATTTAAAAATGAAAGCTATATACGTGTTAGACTTTATATGGTTTTATTCTCATAAATCATATTTCACTTTGTTTCTCTCTTTCTACATTTAAAAGATTTTAAAAAGAGAAAGAAAAATAAATGAAATGGGGTAGGGGAGGGGACGTTTGAAGGAGCTAGTAAAAAAAAAAAAGAAAAAGAAATAAAAATAAATAAAAAAGGGAAGTAAGAAGAAATTTAGAAAGAAAAGAAAAAGAAAAAGAAAAAGAATCACGCGATGGAAAAAAAGAATTGGGAGAAAAATTGTTCATGGAAGACAATCGAAGCTTATCGGCTTAAAGTTTTAACATTTATAGGGAGTAGAAGAATATCATCTAGCATACCTATTCTTTTTGCTAAAGCTTCATAAAGCTTTCCTAACGAATTTTTTGTCTTCATCGCGATTTTCGAGCAGGCATTCAACGGCATAACCAACACACCTTCCAACATTTCCAACGCGTGCGTATGTACGCGCGCGCACATAACCACCCACTCGCTCACTCACCTACAAGCAACACAGCAGAACACCGAGTTAAAACAAAGCCCCGTAATATAACAATATTACGGTGTTAATTATCATCCATAAAGGAAGCGTATCTTGCCAAGAGATTCCTTACCCAAGATAGTATGCACAAACGGAAAAAGAAAGTGTTATAGAGATAGATAGATAGATAGATAGATAGATAGATAGATAGATAAAAATGAGTTTAGAGGTAAAGAAAGAAGGGAAAAGAAGAAGAAGAAGAAGAGGAAGAAAAAGAAGAAAAAAAAAGAGCAACAAAAGTGAAATGAAATACCATGCACGCACACATACATACATACATACCTACATACATACATACGTTATTAAACGAGTATATGTTACACGAACATATACATACATATATATATGAAAAGAGCGATGACGTTAGTGTAGCTCATTTTTCGTAAGTAATGTAAAATCTAGGTGCCCGAGGGAAGGTTAAATTTCGTGGAAGGTTATAACACACGATGCATATCGGTCCGATCTTAATTCAAAGCGGCGAGTAGCATAAGCTTGGTTATACTAGTCTTCTGCTCCCTCTTCATCCTTCCTTCCTTCCTTCCTTCCTTCCTTCCTTCCTTCCCTTCTTCGTAAGACAGTAACAGCAACAGTAGCAGCTGCAGTAGCAGCAGCAACAGCAACGGCAGTAGCAAAGTCAGCCCTTGGATGGAAGAGGAACCCTGCCGAGGCCATGACAAATAGCTTTTAATTTCTCGGGCCTGTTTACTCAAGCTACTCTCGAATTAATTGCCCGTTACCCGGCTTGCGGACGTTATCTTATCGTCGGCAACTTAAATCGCCCTTTCTCCTTTGCCCAATGGTAACACTCTCTATCTTCTTCTTCTTCTTCTTCTTCTTCTTCTTCTTTCCCCTTTCTCTCTTTCCGTCTCTGTCTTTCCCTGCATTACTCTCTTGCACTTGCTCTTGTTCTTGCTCTTTCTTGGAAACTTATAGTATATTATGTTGACCACTTGTAGACAATATACAGTATTGCTCGTATAATATAATGGTTATTATTTTTTTTTTTCTATTTTGCTTTTTTTTAAATGTGGTAGTGATTCTTTTGTATTTTTTTGTATTTTTCTTTTCCTTCATTTTTTTTAGGACGGAAATTTTGTGAGAAACTGGACATATTATTATTCAATGTTCAATTTTTATATATAATTACAGTATTTAATTTTAATTTTATTAAAATTTATTTCTCAATTTTAAGTATGCATTGACCACTTGTAGACAATATACAGTATTGCTCGTATAATATAATGGTTATTATTGTTTTTTTTCTATTCTTTTTTTTTAATGTGGTAGTGATTTTTATTTATTTTTTTTTTTTATTTTTTCCCTTTCTTTTTTTAGGACGGAAATTTTGTTAGAAACTGGACATATTATTATTCAATATTCAATTTTTATATATAATTACAGTATTTAATTTTAATTTTATTAAAATTTATTTCTCAATTTTAAGTATGCGTTGACCATTTGGAGACAATATACAGTATTGCTCGTATAATATAATGGTTATTATTGTTTGTTTTTTCAATTTTTTTTTTTAAATGTGGTAGTGATTTTTTTGTATTTTTGTTTTATTTTTTTTCTCCTTCACTTTTTAGGACGGGAATTTTTTGAGAAACTTGACATAGAATGTTAATTTATTTGAATATTGATTCATTTTTGCGATTGTATTAATATTTGTCAAGATTTGTATTACATTATTCGTTTATTTTTGTATTTCCATGCGAGATTGATACAATTTGATTTTGATTTCAATTTTAAATATGCGTTGACCACTTGTAGACAATGCACTTTATTGTTCGTATAATAAAATAGTTATTATTATTCGTTTCTTTTAAATAGAATATAATGGTAATTTATTTTTTTATATTATTAATTCTCTCATCATACGATCGATAATTTCAATGTTTTAATTCATCTTTATTTTCACGAATACAATTTTATTTCTATTATATTTTAAATTTAATAACATATTATCCCCTATTGTGAACAATTCATATTGTTATATTTCTTTATTAATTTTATTTAACATTAAAATCTGTGTGTGTTCTCATCTGTTATATAATTTAATTAGAAAAATATTGACAATTGTAATCGGAAACTTTTCGAAATATATATACACGTTAATGTAATAGTTCGAAATGCAATGATTGCATATATCGAGAAGTAACGTAAGCATTTTCTTATTTTTATTTTTTATCTGTACATTTTATTTTCTTTCTCTCTCTCTCTCTCTCTTTCAACAAATGGAAATGCATCGGATAAGTAAATACGTGTCTCGTGTATACTTGTGTATGGGGAAAATCCACATTGTATGTATCCAATGTATATGTTAGTATAGAAAGACATCTTCGAACGACTTGAAAGATCCTATATTCTCCTTCTTTCTCTGGTCCTCTTTTATTCGTTTGGTCCATCCATCTATTCGTTGTCGTCTTCATCCTTACCAAGATCGGTGTGCTCTTACGGTCTAGCCGGCTTGCGAAATCGTTCGTGCGAATCGAATCGAATGGACCTTTTCCGTTCTGTTACCCACCTGGTAAATGTTTTTTTTCTTAAAAAAACACTAAATCTTACGAATTTTTACCAAATATTTCTAAATACAACGATCGTATTATATTAAAACGATCGTTTAAGTATAACAGATACAAACAGAATAACAGATCATTTTTATAAATATTAAATTGTTTAAAAAGATATCTTTCGTTTCAGAATGTTTCAATAATATCATTTATAATGGTAAACGTACCATCGAAAATTTGACAGATCAAAAAGATCAGGTTTTACATTAGCGATATAAATTCTGTAATTATTATTATTATTATTTTTCCGAGTTAATATTACGATAATAATAATTTGATTGACGAGTATACTCGTTTAAATTAACTGATCGAATAATATAATATTCCCTTATATGTATTAATAAATAATGAAAAACAAAAAGAAACACATATCTAACATATAACTATCATATTCTGATTAAATGAATTCAAGGTATTAAAATATCTAACAAAAATATCTCTATTTGATCTGACATATCGAATTCTTTTTTCCTTTATCTCAGACTCATCATTTTTAAAATACTTCGGTAGAAGCCAATTTTCTGAATTATAAACACAAAACGTCCCATTACATTTCCCATCTCTCTCTTTCTCTCTCTTTGAGGTTTTATCTTTTATTTTCTTCTTCTCTCATTTCTTTTTTTTTTTATCCGGATTTGGATAATCTAGGAAATATGAAATCGCTTGAAAATTGTCAGATCGTATGCAATAACGCAGCATTAGTGACAGGCACCCGGTACATAGTCAATACTTGTTCCATCGGATTGCACGGCTTGGCATTAAAGATACAGGTAAATCGTGATACCTAATGGATAAAGTTTAGTCCAAGTGGTAGGGCAAATATTGCGACAGCAGGAATCGACAGTCGGCTGTTTATTTTGGCTTGTTACTCTTACTTCTCGTCCCTCGTTCCCTCCTTCTTCGTCACCTCTCCTCTCCTACCAACCCTTCTTCCCAACCCTTACCCTCCACCCACTTTTCCCTTTCTCAGCATCGGCACGTACCCTTTTGCCCGTCGATAGTGGAAAACGTGGATGAGTTTCGGCTGCTGTTGCTGTTGCTGGTTACTGTTGATGCTACTGCTACTCCTTTTCACGTTCAAAAGAAAAGAATACTGGAGACAGGGGGATGCCGTTGCAGTATATATTCTCTTGAAAAAAAAAAGAAAAAAAAGAAAGAAAGAAATAAAAGAAAGATAAAGATAGAGAACATTCCTCTATCCTTAGACTTTCGAAACAAACAGGACACCCTCTCCCGTTGTCTTTTCAAACGAACGACAACGTTTCTACTGTAAGTGTCAGAATGACTCCGACCTTCTTCTTCCTCTTCCTTTAGAGAATGATACTCCATTAACTTGGAAAAATTTCAACCAAACGTTCTTAGTCATTTTCTTTTTCTTTTTCTTTCTTTTTCTCTTTCACTTTCTGCGTCAATCTGACATTTTTACGATAAACGATTAGGTGTATATTTGATATTATTATTATTATTATTATCTATACAATATTTATCGTTTTCATTTGATACGTTTCTTTTTCTGA
>NW_025113031.1:1376247-1396539 GCF_010416935.1 Polistes fuscatus
GTGTAATAAGAACGTTTAAATAAAACAATCTAACTTTTAATATTTTATTTAAAAATTTTGATCACATATAAGATTAACTATTTGGGATGATAAATTTGGAAAAAATAATGTTTTACGCAAGATCTATAGTAAATTTAATTAATATTATTTTCTCGTGCGATACTTTTGAATGTGCTATGGATAATGTGTTATGGAAGAACATTTTTCTCGTAAAATTTGTATTTTAAAATTAGAACATTAAATGATCTTTCTAAATCATCTTTAATGACGAAGGTAAAGAATATTAGTTAACCAAGTAAACGTTAGTTAAGACGCTATTTTATTCTTTGTTAGATTAATTTAGCTTCGTTCTACCTACACAATGTTATAGTATGCTCCATTAAGTTGGAAAATATGGGCGAGACCGAATCGTAAATCGATAGGTTGATGTTCGGATATGATCTATTTATTTCTTTTTCTTTTCTTCTCTTTTCCTTTCTTTTTCCGTCAAATCAACGATCTCTGACAATTTTTTTTATATTTAATAAAAACCATCATCATCGTTGCGATTTTTTAATTGAAAAAATCAAATGAAAAATACAATTAAATATATTTATTTATTTTCCAATAATAATAATAATACTAATAATAATAATAATAATAATAATAATAATACTGGAAAACTAAAGGAAAATAAAAGAAGAAATAAAATTCAAAAAGAAATTAAATACATAATCTCGCGCGAAAATAAATAAAAAGTGTTTAACTCGTAAATGAAAAACGAACGAAGTTAAATATAGATGGAAAATATTACGAAAAAAGTGTTAGTGATGAGAAAGGGAGGTAGTGGTGGTGATGGTAGTGGTGTTGGTGGTGTTGATGTTGATGTTGGTGTTGGTGTTGGTGTTGGTTAGATAATGAATAAAAAGAACATCTCGAGAATCAATGAAATAATACGAACTAATAATTATCAGTCGGGGGATACAAAGCTCGGAGAATAATACGAGAGTTTCGTAGGAAAATTAACAGCATTGGCAATCAGTACGATCTCATCGGATTATTAGTGTGTGCGTAAGTATGCGTACGCGTGTGCTATTA
This sequence comes from Polistes fuscatus, assembly GCF_010416935.1. Classification (NCBI taxonomy): domain Eukaryota; kingdom Metazoa; phylum Arthropoda; class Insecta; order Hymenoptera; family Vespidae; genus Polistes; species Polistes fuscatus. Next base: position 1,377,325 of record NW_025113031.1, read on the forward strand.
ATTTATTAGAGCACATCTTCTCTCCCTCTCCCTCACTCTCTCTCTCTATCTCTCTATCTCTCTCTCTGGTTCTGGTTCTGGTTGTGGTGCTGCTGGTGCTTGTCGCACCATTATCGTGTCATCGATTATCATGCTAGAACTTGTGTTCCGGAAAAGGCTGAGCTTTTGGAAAGGATTATATCTGCGGTTTGCATGATCGTCGCGTTGTAAAACAATAACAATCTTCGAGCGTATATAACATACTTTAGTTATTTTAATTTAATAAGATTATCTTTTTTATACACACACACATTCAATCGTGATTTTATTACAATTTGTCTTTTATTATAGTTTTCTTTTTTTTCTCTTTTTTTTTTTTAGTATACGTATTTAATATTTATTTATGATTTGGATGCTTTTTTTTGTTTATTTTTGTTTGATAAATGTACCATTCGCAGGACGAATAGAATCAATTCCTTTTTTTTTCGTTTTTTTTTTTTTTTTTTTTAAATTTTTACACCAAAATAATTGATTAATGTTTACATTTTTATATTTGAAATAAATTTCTTTGATAATTAAACTCTAACACGGGAGGTGGGATGCAAGACGGACAAAACTTTTTCTGGCCGTTGAATAATAAATGAGTGCTCGGCACGCCACGGCGTAGACTCGAGTTTCGGACTTAAAATTTTCTTCTTAAATATTAATAACTCGTTGAGAGACATATTAAAATTATACAAAAACGTATGCAATTGTTTTTTATCTCTCTTACAAACACAATCCGTATCAAAAATATTATATAATATTTATCAATTAATTAATATCCCTTGTGTACGAATATAAAATAAATAAAGAAATAAAGAAATAAAGAAATAAATAAATAAATAACAAAAAAAAAAGAAAATAATAATGACAAACAGATTTTTGTTTGTTTTTAAATTAATTTCAAACAAATGCAATTAATTTATGAAGACAACATTTCTATAACAATTTTTGTTGTTTATTTTGAAACATTTCGATGAATTATATTTCAAATTCATTCGATTCGAGATTGGTGGGGTTGTGTGTGAGCATAACTGCAAGTAGAAAATCCAAAACATATACACACACACACACACATATATATATCCGATAGTTAAAGGAGGTAAATTAATATCACTTGTGTACGAATATAAAATAAATAAGAAATAAATAAATAAATAACAAAAAAGAGAGAAAATAATAATGACAAATAGATTTTTGTTTGTTTTTAAATTAATTGCAAACAAATGCAAATAATTTATAACGATAAATTTCTATAACAATTTTTGTTGTTTATTTTGAAACATTTCGATGAATTATTTCAAATTCATTCGATTTGAGATTGGTGGGGTTGTGTGTGAGCATAACTGCAAGTAGAAAATCCAAAATATATACACGCACACATACACACATTTATATATCGTATAGTTAAAAGAGGTAAATTAATATCACTTGTGTACGAATATAAAAAAATAAATAAATAACAAAAAAAAAGAGAATAATAATGACAAATAGATTTTTGTTTGTTTTTAAATTAATTTCAAACAAATGCAATTAATTTATAACGATAAAATTTCTATAACAATTTTTGTTGTTTATTTTGAAACATTTCGATGAATTATATTTCAAATTCATTCGATTCGAGATTGGTGGGGTTGTGTGTGAGCATAACTGCGAGTAGAAAATCCAAAACATACACACACACACACACATATATATCCTATAGTTAAAGGAGGTAAATTAATATCACTTGTGTACGAATATAAATAAATAAATAAATAAATAAATAACAAAAAAAAAGAGAAAATAATAATGACAAATAGATTTTTGTTTGTTTTTAAATTAATTTCAAACAAATGCAATTAATTTATGAAGACAACATTTCTATAACAATTTTTGTTGTTTATTTTGAAACTTTTCGATGAATTATATTTGAAATTCATTCGATTCGAGATTGGTGGGGTTGTGTGTGATCATAACTGCAAGTAGAAAATCCAAAACATATACACACACACACGCACACACACACACACACACACACACACACACACACATATATATATCTGATAGTTAAAAGAGGTAAATTAATATCACTTGTGTACGAATATAAAATAATAAAGAAATAAATAAATAAATAACAAAAAAAAGAGAAAATAATAATGACAAATAGATTTTTGTTTGTTTTTAAATTAATTTCAAACAAATGCAATTAATTTATGAAGACAACATTTCTATAACAATTTTTGTTGTTTATTTTTGAACATTTCGATGAATTATATTTCAAATTCATTCGATTCGAGATGGGTGGGGTTGTGTGTGAACATAACTGCAAGTAGAAAATACAAAACATATACACACACACACACACACATATATATATCCTATAGTTAAAGGAGGTAAAATGAGAGACTCCTGTTAATTCCTGGCATTGTCTTGGCACCTTCTGCACCCTCCTATCTATACGGATACGTTCGCTCGTAAAAGGGATCTGGCAAGTGTCTCTAATGTGCCGTTACTAGCGAATTTAATGTCGCCATCGTAAACGTGAGAACGTGGACATATCTCGCGAGACCTTAGAAATGACCTGGAAATTTCTATCTATCTAACCATCTATCTATCTGTCCCTCTTCTACTTCTTCTATTTCCTTCTACTTCTTCTTGTTCTTCTTCTTGTTCTTCTTCTTCTTCTCGCTTGGTAATATCCTCGTCTCATTCTGACAGTCAAAATGAGATAAGTGCTGGATGCTGTTTTCCATGTAATTTATCTGGAATTAGAATTCGCACAAGTTCTCACTTTCCTCGCGCAAGATGGCAATTTAGAGAAAATTTATCTGATATATTTTTTTTTGTCTGAAGTATTTTTAAGTGTCACATCTATCGCGAACGATTAGATAAAATTGATGTCCACTTTTATACGATTTAAATGATTTTTTTTTTTACTTATTTTTGATGGGATAACCAAAATATCAGCTGCATTTTTTTTTCATTTATCTCGAATTAGAATTCATAGTACTATTTTTTTGTCTTGATTTTTTCTTTTTTTTTGTATAGAACGTATTATACATTCGATTAATAAATCGACACGAATTTTCTAAAACGATTCAACATTTGTTCGTAACCGGATGAACAAACGAAAAAAATATCTTACAAGGGACAAGAACTTTTACCATATTATTTTTTCTATTTTCAACCAACCGAAGCCAAGTTGAAGATAAAAAAAAAAACATTCCCTTCGCATATTTTGCACCGTATTAAAATTCTGTAAAAAATTAAAAAAAATAAGAAGAAAAAGAAAACGTCGTAGCAAAAGGATGTTGTCATAAATCGTTTTGATATATCAAAAATGACTTTCTTTCTTCTTTCGGTCCTGTAAAAAAAGAAATAAAGAGTAAAAAAAAGGAAAAAAAAGGAAAAAAGAAAAGAAAAGAATGAAAGATTAGAAAGGAGAGAAAAATTGTTGCTTTTCGTTTAAAGCACGCTACAAAGGTATTACATGAGCATAAATCGGGTTGCAACGTTTCTATGAATATGCGAAGACCCATGGTGAATTATAATCGCCGGTTTGCGAAGTTTGCAAAAGCTACACGATGTTTTCCCTTGGTCGAGATCGTACGAGATCGTCAGAGAGACTACTCGGTCGGGTATCATCGCTCTCGTTCGTGTTATTTTCTTCTTCTCTTTATTTTTTCCTTCCTATTTTTTTTTCTTTTCTTTCTTTTTTTTTTTTTTTTTAATCTTTGTTATTTTGTTCTCGTTTAACACGTCCAACCAAAATTCCGCATTGTCGAGGATGAATTTTCAGGTTGTATTCGTTCTCTTTCAAGCGTTAAGGTTCAAACGAGAAATTATTGTCCAGTTTTACTATACTATCCCATGTATATATATATATATATGTATATATACCCACATGTTTTGATAAAATGTACGAGAATATTGTGGAAATACCGTTTGTATAGAAAGATCTTATCGTATTTTTTTTGTTTGTTTTTTATTTATTATGTTTTTTTTTTTGTTTATACGTTGGCACGGTCAATGACCCGTAAAAATAAAGAAAAAGAACGTACCAACACATTTGTATTTGACAAGAGAAATAATAGTGAATAATAATTTGCATATATATATATTTATTATAAATATTGTTAAAATATATATAAAAGGAATCAGCATATATGATACACCGATCATATAAACAATAAGTTTAAATAAATAATACAATTTAATAATTAATTGGGAATATACACTATTCCCCAATGAGAAACATTGGCGTGTAAATTTCAAATAATATCTCGTTGATTATTATTTACGAACACTTGTTATCAATGAGAAAAATAAATATATTATTCCGTGTAAATAAAACGAGAAAAAAAATATAAAAGAGAAAACCTTTTAGTTTCCTAATTCTTCCAATTTTCAATTGATTCGAATAAAAAGGAATGAAAGAGAAGAAAAATTGTCGTGTGCCATTTGGTGATAAAATATCGCGTAAAAAATCTACACTATGCATACACAAACACCTCTCTCCCCCTACACACAAACACACACACACACAGAAAGAGAAAGAGAAAGAACGAGGTTGTACACATGTATATTTACGTTTGTCCCAAGCGAAGTATACCCCAATTGTAAACGTAATCAAAAGAAATTGAAAAGTTCGCCAATAAAGGAGTCAATCGATAGATGGTGGTGGTACATACTCGTTTGTGTACACCCGGTAGGCGATGCTTTCACATTCTTTTTCTTTTTCTCTCGTTTTCCTCTCTCTCTCTCTCTCTTACTCGTTTCGATCGATACAACCAACCCTTTTTACCCCGGTTTCCCCCGCTCAATAGACTCTCGACCTACTTTGCGATAATTATCAGCTATTTTAATAAAACTCATCGCCTGCGACAAAACATCCTAGAACAAAGCGAATTTAATTGCCGTTCGCTAACGTATATTTATATATATGTATGTATGTATGTATGTGTGTACATATATGTGTGAGATTATTTCTTTCTATACGACTATGTATTTGTGTTTCCTATATATGATTCTGTATAGAAATTTGTGTATGTGTGTGAGTGTTTGTGCGTGTATGTGCATGGATGGAAAACTCGAAACGAAATTTGAACGAGATTTCAGGGTCATTCTGGGATAGTAAAGTACTCGTGTCATGGTTTAATAAAAGCGTCCTTATAAGAACGATTTAATGAAAAACAAAATTAGAGAGAAAAGGGAGAGAGAGGGAGAGAGAGAGAAGTAATTTCACAAAATTTCAACGATGAAAAATCCTCGTGCACCCTTTTTACCAAATTTTTTATCCTTTTCTTTTTTGCATATTCCTGATAAAAGAATTAAAAGATAATATCTGAAGTGAAATTATTTCTCGCGTGTGTGTGTATGTGCATGTATGTATATATATGTTAGAATTTATTAAAAAGATATTATAGATAAAATTTGTTATTAAAGTTGGAAATTCGGAGGAATTTTATTTCTAGCTGCTTTTATTTTCTTTTTTTTTTTTTTTTTTTCTATTTTTCGTGTTGCAGGGATGAAATAGAATATTCGCGTAGTTCGTAACGAAAATGTGATACACGCGAAAAATAAGAAATATTCAAATTAACGAAAAGAAATTTAAAAAAATACTAATAACAGGACAAACGATTAACGTTTGCGACTAAAATATAATAATATACATTGAATAATTTATTCTTAATTTAGATTTAAATTTTGGTCTCTTTTAATATTTTAATCTCTAACATATTGTACGTATCGACAATAAAAAAATCAGTATAATAATATATAATTGACTAAAAGTTTTTTTTATATGATAAGAGAGAGAAAAAACAAAAGGAGGGGGGTGGGGAGGAGTTTGCGGGACAAAATTCATTTAAACCTCATCATTAGCATGTATATGTTGTAGGTATACAATATTACGCACAACATGTGCATAAAACAGACTTTTGAATATAAAAGAGTACGTGAGTAAAAGGGTAGGATATAAAGCAAGGGCTTCAAGGACTCGCCATCTTTGCACTGATGTGCAATATTAAAATGCTAAATTCCCATTTGAGGGTTTAGCTTGATACATCTTTCACTTTTATATTATACTCAACATACATACATATATATGGATACATACTACTCGCATTCATGTATACGAACAAATACATATAATCATTCATGCACGTACACAAATATGCGTTCAGTTATTCATACATGTACAGTGAATACAAATATATATATATATACGAACACATTGATAGTATATACATACAAATTTACACATAAATGTATAGACACACGTATACATACATAATTGTATGCTCGAATACAGATAGGTACATAAATGCATACTGATATTTATATACACACACACACACACATACATCAGACACACAGAAATATGTATATATATATATGTGTGCGTTCGAGTGAAATACTGGAAATAATAGGAAGGGATATTAAATTTATTAATATTATCGTAATTAAAAGTTTTTTGAGAATGCTACCGGATGATTCGTGAAGGCGATGTATTCTATGGCCTTACGCCATTTCCTCCCTTCGTCTACTTTGTTATAATGAATTTCATGTCGTGCTAACGTGCGAGGAAACACTTGTTTAACGATCATTTGCATATTAAACGCGGCCCCGCGTAAACTGCAAACGTTCCTCGCGATGAAATTGCTGCGAAATGCGGCCAGCCCTTCGCGTTGAATTTAATTGATGTCAAATCTGAAAAGATTAGATACGAAATAGGAAAATAGAAAGAAGAATGAACAAGATATATATATATATATATAGAAATAAATATTCCATCATTGTTATTATATAATAAAGAGATCGATAGATTTTTATTTGTTAAATATAATAAAAATGGAAATGAAAATAATTTCAATATTAACAATAATAATATAATATATTATATAATAATTTAATACTAATGTAATGATATACTAATACCATAATATTAATTTCTATGGTACGAAAGTTCGTAATATTTCTGATGAAAAATTCGTTTGTTAAATGTTAAATATACCGGGTTGAGAAATATTTTGAAAAACATTTTCACGTTTCAGTAATTAGTTTTCGTATGTTCTTTTTCTTTTTTTCAATACCAAGTAAATAACATACGAAATCATCCGTTTCAACGTTTGTTGCAAATGTAAGCAAAATAAATATAAAAAGGAATAAAAAAATCTAGAGGAAATTATTTAATTTTGGGAGAAATATCAAGTACGTATGATAAAATTGGAAGGTTTCTGCATTCGTACGATATTAAGACCATACTGAACGAACATGTGGCAAAAGCCAATGTGCTGGTTGAAGTAGAAATAGGCAAAGCAAAGCCAGACACGAGTTAGAGTAGCAACGAGAAAGAGCAGTTGAAGTTGATTGGCAGCCGATGTTGCTGCTGCTGTTACTGATGGGACTGTTGAACGAGGCAAATAGAAATATTTAGTATGTGAAGGATCGATTCTCGTTGGAAAAGATGAAAGCTGAAACATCTATGACGTACGGTTTCTCCGTATCTGTGTATATGAATGAGAAATAAATAGAATAAACAAAATATACGAAAACAAATACGAAAAAAGAAAATAAATTGTGAAGATTTTGATTACTTATATCGTTGGTCTGACTATTACTTGACTTAAACTACTTGCAAAGATGACAAGTTATTTCTTTGAATTTGTCTCTAATAAATATCATCTCTTCTTGTAAATTATTTCCTGAATTATATTTGATTTTAAAAACTTAAGAGAGAGAGAAAAGATTTGTTTAAATAAATAATAAGCACTCATCATGAAATAATTTTCGACGATAGTACCAAAGTGCGTCATATTTTTTTCATAATTTGAAATATTAATTTATCTATAATAAATAACAGGAAATAAAATAGTATGTGAGGTAATGCGACTACCAATTTTCATTTTTATTTTTGACAATGTAATATAATCCAAATAACACATATGCATCATAATATATTAGTCATAATTAAAAACTAAATTTAATATTTCTTCAAATAAAATAAAAGATTTTTACAAGAGATCCATGATATAATATTACCATATTTTTTTCTCTCTCTCTTTCTCTCTCTCTCTCTCTCTCTCTTCTTTCTCTTTCTATTTTACATATCGTCGACATTACGATCACGTTCGTTGTTCGTACCTACTAGGAATAAGTATACTAACATCATAGTGAAGACACTTTATACCATTGAATCGTTAGTTCAACGCGTTATACTACCTTTTATACGTTTATGTACCACGTTTTATTCTTTTGCTCGTGTTAAAGGTTTTCTTCTTAAGAAGAACGAGAGATAAAGAGAGGAAAAATAAGAAAAAAAAAAAAGAAACAAAGAAAGATAGGTCGAAGATGCTTCAACGAATGCGTAAAAGTACACGACTATGAGTTTATAAGTTACATGCTAAAGGGCCAAGTTCTATTCAAGAAAGTAAAGAACATTCTATCCGTATGATGTAATAAACAAAAAAGAGAGAGAGAACAAGAGAGAGTAAGTGAGAGAGAAAGAATGTTTTCGGATGGAAACAAAAAGTTCGGCAAATCGCCAAAAGCATTTTGTTATATGGGCTAAGAAGCTACGATTCTTTTTTCCTAATCTGAAAAACTATGAAAATTAACGATGCGACATTTTTTTTTCTTCTACCATTTTTCTACAATGAAAACAAAAATAGAGATACGAGAGAAAGTATACGTGTTTGTGTATACTATATTAGTTTTAAGTAGTATAACCCAATAATATGAAGGATAATGATAGATAAAGAAAATGTAAGTGTTAGATTAGTGTTAAACGTTCTAGTATGAGTTAGAAACATAAAACAATAATGATTAGTAATGCAATTACGTATTAGTGTTGAGTAATAAAATCCAGTAATATATTGTAAAGAAAAAAAAATGATTAATAATGTATTTAACGAGTTGAATGGTGTTATGGAATCTATATTACCGACACGAGCTACGAAGGTTAATTATGCTAGTAAGTTATACTAATCGGCAGTCGTGTATCAGCATCCACCGAGAACACACTGTATTACTCCTTTTTATAATACAAAATACAAATATATATATATGTAAGAACAGCAACACAAGTGCTATTGGGGGTTACCTGTAATCAACAAAACTAACATAATCCGAGTAAGTATTAATATTTTTAAATATTGTTAACATTATCATCGTTATTGCAATAACATTTAACGCATTAATATTGATTCGAGATCTAAATAATTAATAATCGTTTTAAAAAAATAATTATTTCACATATTTACTGTATATAATATTTTTATGTATATATATATTATAAATTTTCTTTTGAAGTATTACAGAGTTAAAACAGAACATAGAAATGTTTGCTCGTTAAATAAATGCAAGATTTCGTTATTTTAATCATCCTACTTTGTTAGCATTAAAGTATGAAAAGTTTAAAGAAACTTTTTAATAGGAAACAAAGAAAACATCGTCGTATAAAATAAACAATGTTATATTTCTCTCTCTCTCTCTCTCTCTCTCACTCTTATTCTCTTTTTGACTTTTATACTTTCTTTTGACCATGAGAAATAAGGAAGAAAAGGGGGTATTCTACTGATGGCAATACGGAAATGCTAAAGGATTTGAGTTTTGTGAGAAAATAGTTACAATTCTCATGGACTCAGGTTGGGTACTGTTAGATAGAACGTTAATGGGGTGAGAGGGGGAAACTGCGAGGGACTGAAGAAAACGTCAAGAAGTTTCGTGGTCTACGTTTCCCCGAGCTTGACTTAATGAATTAAGTTCGCATTGTTAATTACTCTTTCCTGTTTCACCAATTTCAAATGTTTTCTCTCTTTCTTTTACCTTCTATCGTTTCCATGATTTAGTTCGTTGTACTAAATCTTTCAAAGTCTCTCTCTCTCTCTTTCTCTCTCTTTTTCTTTCTCTTATCATGCCAAGTTTAATAGTCTTACCCAAAGAAATCACATAGATTATTGCGTTGTCACATCTGACTTGATTATACTTGATTTTCTTTCAAGTGTTTTATAATTACAAATAAATTCTTACTTTGAATTATTTATTTTTTTTATTTATTTATTTATTTAATAATATTTTATTGACCCTAGAGCTTAAGCTCCCTAAAGGCCATTAATTACAGTAAAGTACAATATAATGTATAGATAAAACAAAACAAAAATTAAAATTATGTAATTATTATTAAACTTATCATTATATTAGTAGTAACGCACAGTAAGTAGATAAATGTAAAAAGAAAATAGTAAATAATACATAAATAAAATACGTATACAAGTATACAATAAATCGTATAATCATATCTTTTTTTTTTTACACGATTAATCGAAATATTATTCTTTCGGAAGAATAAAGAAATATTTCTTCTCAATGAAAATGTTTTATAAATGATTAATAAATTCTTACTTTGAATTACGTATATACAAGTATACGATAAATCGTATAATCATATCTTTTTTTTTTACACGATTAATCGAAATGTTATTCTTTCGGAAAAATAAAGAAATATTTCTCTTCTCAATGAAAATGTTTTATAAATGATTAAATCAAACTTTGTGATCGATTTTCAATTTTTCCAAAAGACTTTTACTCGATAATTCCAATAATATTTTTCTTTTTTCTATTGATTTTTTTTTCATAATTTAATTTTTACAATGAAAATTTGTCGAACGGAAAAATACGCGGTATAATTTATCATCGAACGAAAAATTGTTCTCCTCGGCGTTACCATTAATCGTAATTAATTAATTACTTTGAATCTAATAACGAGTTACTCGTAAAGAAATTCTCGAGAAAATTCAGAGAAAAAAAAGAAAAAAAAAAAACAAAGAAAAATACTAAGCAAGAAAAATTTATCTAAAAAAGGGGAGATCAAACGAAAATTCTCGTTTAACGTTATCAATGTTAAAGTTGGGATACAATTTACGCGATTAGATAGGTTAGTAGAAGGGAACACAAACAAATCTGGAAATCGTCGAATGCAAATCGGGGGATTAGGATTTTGATAGCGTTTTGTCTGTCTCTATTGTAAATCTTCTAAATCCTCGAACAACAACGGGGGAAAGAAGGGGGAAAGAAGGGGGAGGGGGGGTGGCGGAAGCCGAGGTAGTTTTTATTACTTTATCACCAATTACTATTCTTGCGTTCTTCGATTTGCTTATTTGTGTAAATAAATGTGTAAAATAAAGAAATTATTTTACTCGAGATAGAAAGAAAGAAATAGAAAAGGAGAGGGATAAAAAGAGATAGAGAGAGAGAGAGAGAAATAGGTTTGGAGTTTTAATTAACTAAACGACTTTTGTGAGGTAAATCTTGATGCTCGTGTTTCAGTTCGCCGTATAAATGGCGTCTTCTTGGATTTCTCTGTAAATCAGTGAAGTACATTAGCGCATCAACCTCGTACCGATTGAAGTAAAGAAGAGAGAGAGAGAGAGAAAAGAATGAGTGAGTGAAATTGAGAGTTTAGATAGTTTTCTATCTTTATTTCTTACTTTTTATCGAATAAACTGTCGAATGAAAACTCTCTCTGTCTCTGTCTCTCTCTCTGGCTATTTAGGAAGAGGATTTTAGCTGCTTCGTTGCTTGTTCATTTTCTTTCACTTTATCTCTGTCCTTTTTCTGTTTCTTTAGTAGGTGGAAAATAAATCGTCCGTTGTGAACAAAATTGAAAAACTCTCTGACGCGCGAAGGTTTTTTTATTCTTTTTTTTTTTCTCCTCTCGTAGGAAAAACTTTCTTATTATTCTATTCTCCGTTCCGTTCCGTTCAAGTTCTGTTCCCTTTTGGGTTTTCTTTTTTATTTCTTTTTTTTTTATTTTTTTACTACTTCTTTTTAGAAAAGATTTCGAGTAGAATAATAGGGAGAAATGTCGGGCACGATTTTGGTTAGATTTTTCGATCGTAGTTGTTGGAAAATCGTTCGAGATTCGTATAATCGAATTTAATAATCGGCCGATTATGATTTCATTTCTCTATCTTCGTATTTTTAATTTTTCTATTAATTTTCTTCCTATTTATTATTTCTTTCTCAAAAAATATTATACGGTAATATGATTAGGAATTTGAATAAGGCATTATACTTTATAACATTAATAATTCGTGGATCTATTTTCCGTGTTTTCTACTCGACGCGGTTTATCCCAAAGTAGACATCGCAGATCTGGAGGAAGTCGATTTCGAAGATGGTTGTCCCTTGAGGATCACGAAAGGGCGAAAGCAGAAGAAAGGAATGGAAGGAAGACGCTTCGATGGCTTCAGGAATATTACATTTTGGTTCTACTCAATTTGCTACGACGAATAATTCAGCTTTCTATCGCGTTCGCGAAAAAGAGGTAACGAGAAAAAGAAATAGACAGAGACAGAGAGAAAGAGAGAGAGAGAGAGAGAGAGAGAGAGAAAAGGAAAGAAGTAGATCGATTAGGATAATTCGTACAGCATTCAAATATTCCTTTGGGGCATGTGAATACCAAGAAAATGTTCTGTCGTATTTCTCGTTCTAACCAAAAAAAAAAAACTAAAATAAAAATAGGCTAGTAAAAAAATATCAAGAAAAAAAAGAAGAAGAAGAAGAAGAAGAATGAGAATAAGAAGATTCAATATTCGTATTCGTATTGTAGTAATACCTGAAGTAATACTCCAGGATCGTAATTTAATTGTTGAAGTATTTTTTAGACGTTAAAAATAAAAATCGTATCTAATTCTTTTTATATAAATGAAAGGGGGAGAGAAGGAAGGACAACGACGGCCATCATCGATCCTTTTCCTTACGCGTCTTTTCGAGACCGGTAGACTCAAAATAAGATTATTTTCTCGAAAGTGCACCGTCGTAGACAATTTGTCTCGAAGAAAAGTAATTGAGCTTCTTAGTGTGTAGAGAGTACATTTTCTCTTTCTCTTTCTACCCCCCTTCCTGCCCCCCCTCATATTACTTATTTTCTCTCTCTCTCTCTCTCTCTTTCAATCTATAATATATATATTAAATAATATTTAATAATAATATTATATATGTATTATTATTTTTTATATATAATATATCTTTAGAATATAATATTTTATAACTTTAAATATAAAAAATATATATAACAATATTTTAAATATTTGTTATAATATATTATATAGTTTGTAATAATATTATATATGTATTATTATTTTTTTATATATAATATATCTTTAGAATATAATATTTTATAATTTTAAATATAAAAAATATATATATTATATATAACAATATTTTAAATATTTGTTATAATATATTATATAGTTTATAATAATATATATGTATTATTATTTTGTTATATATAATATATCTTTAGAATATAATATTTTTATAATTTTAAATATTAAAAAATATATATAGTTTGTAATAATATATATGATTATTATTTTTTTATATAATATATCTTTAGAATATAATATTTTATAATTTTAAATATAAAAAAATATATATATTATATATAACAATATTTTAAATATTTGTTATAATTTATTATATAGTTTATAATAATATTATACATATATATAATCTTTATTTTTTATCTTTCTCTCTCAATTATTGTTATCTTCTCTTTTCCCGTTTTATATCGCATTTTCTCTGTCTCTAGTTTTCTTTTCCTTTTTCTTTCTTTTTACCTGTCTGTCTCTCTCTCTCTCTCTCTCTCTCTTCTTATTTCTCTCTTTGTTTCTCTTTCCTCCGTCGTCTTCGGATCCTTCAAGACAACTCTTCGTCTGTGAAATTGTAACGATGACAAATTTAATTTCCTTCCGGATGTCGTCTTCAACGCCGTTTCACAACTCCTACATACACTCTTCTATATTCACCTAAATATATATATGTCTGTGTGTGTGTGTGTATATATATAAACATATGTATATACTTATATAGACGTTATATATTATATACTACGTTATATATCTTTTGACATAATTTAACAGGATCCTACGAGTTCCCGTAAACTTATGAACGATTTCATTGAAGTGTATTCTTTTTATGAATTAGAAATAAGTTCAAATGAGAGAACTGGAATGATGTAATTCGGTTTAATGAGAAAAAAATTGAGAGAGGGAGAGAGAGAGAGAGAAAGAGAGAGAGAAAATCTTTCTCTTTATGGTACTTGACATTTCAAATTACGTTTAACGAATACGAGTACCACGTTATCGTCACGTTTCAAACGACAAATTCTTTTTGATTATACAGCGTGTTCCAATTTCGATGATACCGATACTCGAACGTCTCGTTCATTAAAAAATGATCGAAATTGTATTGTTTATTGGTCTTTTAATGAAACTATTTTCATAGTTTTCGTTTTTTTGTAAGAATTAGTCGTTCCTAATTTTGATTCAACGTATATTTGATTTATTACATTTTTACTGTTAAAGAATAAATTAGTGATACTTTTAACAATTAAATTAATCGAAATATTCGTACTTATTTTGAGAAATATTATTTCGAAGTAAGAATTTAATCGAACGAATGTTTATCGTGTACTAAGATAAAAAAAAACAAGATAAAATAGTGATAATATTTTACTATTATTATTATTATTATTATTTTTTCTTTTTTACTTTATTTCAATTATCATACAAAACGTGCTTATTTTGAGAAATATTATTTCGATGTAAGAATTTAGTCGAACGAATGTTTATCGTGTACTAAGATAAAAAAAAAACAAGAAAAAATAGTGATAATATTTTACTATTATTATTATTATTATTTTTTCTTTTTTACTTTATTTCAATTATCATACAATACGTGCTTATTTTGAGAAATATTATTTCGAAGTAAGAATTTAGTCGAACGAATGTTTATCGTGTACTAAGATAAAAAAAACAAGATAAAATAGTGATAATATTTTACTATTATAATTATTATTATTATTATTTTTCTTTATTTCAATTATCATAAAAAATTACTTAGTTGTAATATCAAAATGACTGGAAAGATAAAATAAAATAATTTGTAATAACGCGTTAAATTATATTTAATGATAATTTTGAGAGACAATGCCGCGTTGTTTATTTTTCTTTTTACCTGTCCTCGGAACATTTAACCGTCGTAAGGTTTTTATTTCTGACTTTTATAACATACGGAACATTAGAAAAGAAGAAAAGGTAAAAGAGGAAATACGAAAAAAAAAAAAAAAAAGAAAGCACCTCAGCGCAACGATACATTAACGTTATGAGATCGAAGCGAGATATGTGAGAGTCAAGCGTAATATAACGTAAAAGAATTTTATCGATGCCTTTGCCCTTTTTACAGGACAGCCGCTCCTCCTGTCCTTTGAAAACTCGTATCGACGTTTTTTCAAAACCTTCATTTCGAACCTGTTCTTTTTCAAAGCTATCCTCCTCCTACCAACCAACCCACCCACCCTTATGCGTACGTAATGTCAAGGAAATTTTCATGACGCGAAAGAACGAAAGAGAGAAAAAAAAAACATAACAAATCTTGTTTATTACTTCTTATTCCCTGTTAAGGGTTTAACATTATTATCAATTCTTTTCTAACATTTATTAAAAATTCTCTAATTGTTGTTATTTCTTTCGATGGATATATCGCAACGAATTTCAATTCAAATTACATGTTTCATTTAGAGCAAATCTCGGAGAAAAGAAGAAAGAAAGAGAAAGAAGAGAGAGAGAGAGAGAGAAAGAGAAGAGGAAAGAAATAGATCGATTAGTATAATTAATAACTAACTGAAGGATAATAATTAATTAACCAAACGATAGAAAAATGAAAACGCGAACCAAACATACCAAAAAAAAAAAGACAAAGAAAAAACAAAACCTCGTACCGAAAACACATTCGTAAAAAGATGTTACAAATAAAAAACCAATAATAAGAATAATAATAATAATAATCATGATTTTATGGGTAAACAACATTAAACGAGATAACGATGGAAAATATGAAATCTCAAAACGGGGTTGGAAACGTTGAAACGTCGACCATTAGGGGACGACCGAGACCAATCCCAAGCTGTGCATAATAAACGTTAGCTACACGTGTTTCGTAGAGAAAGATAGAGAGAGAGAGGGAGAGAGTGTGAAATAATGGCTGTACAGTTCGTGTATACACGTGTAGAGATCGAGGGTTTCGTAAACGTGTTACATCGAACGTATTCAAACTAACCGTAACGACGACGTAGTCTTTAGAACGAGAGAGGAGATGGGGTGAGTGGGTGGGGGGTAGAGGGGGTTTGAGAAAATAGAGACAGAGAGAGTGAGCAAGGAGGGTGAGGGGGTTTACAGGGAGTGGTGGGGGGTGGGGGTTTGAAGAAAATGAGACAGAGAGAGTGAGAGGAGGGTGAGGGGTTAAAGGGGGTGAAGGGGGTGTTGATCGAGCGAACGATAATTAGTCCTCATTGTAGGAAGGTACTCGACGTTTCCAAGAGTACGCTCGACTCGCCATTACCTTAATTAATATTGACTCTTTGTGACAAGCATATGACCTTTCCAACCAACCACCCCCCTCCTACTTTTGTGTTATTTTCCCTACTATTCCGTCTTTTGAAATTTTGTATCATTTTCTTTACCTGTAAAAGAATGTGTAAGAGTGAGAGGAGTGTTAGATTATAGGTAGTTCGTAGTTGAAAGGTAGATCTTATTGTTAGTTTCGTTCTAGAATCTATCTCGTAAAGTTTACTCACGCGATAGGTAAAGTGATAGGGGGTGGTAACGTTAGGAATATCTACTGGCAACCCTTATTTTCAAGTACTGGGATAGAATGGAAATAACGATGAGATATTATACGTATTATATGTTGGGTATGGTTGTGTATACTTCTTCTTCTTCTTCTTCTTCTTCTTCTTCTTCTGCTTCTTCTGCTTCTGCTTCTTCGTTAATAAATAATAGATACTATGCTTTGTAACTTGATTTATTTTCTCTTCTAGAATATTTTTCTTTTTCCTTTGTGATAGGTGTAAACGATTATTTATTGTGTTTAATATATATAACAAAGTATTTTATTATTTAATATATATATTTATAATATATTATTATATGTATTTTTTATTTTTTATTAAGAAAAGGAATTAAATCAATTAGTTTGTATTATAATTATTATTGTATGGGGGAGATTATTATTTATTGTATTTAATATATATAACGAAGTATTTTATTATTTAATATATATATTTATTATATATTATTATATGTATTTTTTTTAATTTTTTTATTAAGAAAAGGAATTAAATCAATTAGTTTTTATTATAATTATTATTGTATGGGGGAGATATTATTTATTGTATTTATATATATAACGAAGTATTTTATTATTTAATATATATTTGTAATATATTATTTATATGTATTTTTTATTTTTTTTATTAAGAAAAGGAATTAAATCAAGTATTTCTTATTATAATTATTATTGTATGGGGGGGGAAGGTATGAGTAGGGAAACAAAATTTGATTTTTCTATTTATTAATTGTGATAGTTAATAATTGTAATAGAGAAATCGTTCTATTTGCAATAACAAATTCATTTATTTTCTCATCGCAATGAGAATTCATTTATTTCCGAATCTTTGATTCGATTGGATTTAACAATATCGAACAATAAATCTTATAAAAATGTGAAGAAAATTTGTCGACACATAAATAATCATGAGTTAATCGAAAAATATTTGTTTAGAAAAAAAAAAAAGAAGAAGAAGAAAATAACACCATTATGACGAAATAATTATTCAACGTCGATTAGAAAAAAACTCGCATTTCGTTTTTCGTAAAAATTTATTTATAGAACGAAAAATAAATCTGTTAAAAAAAGAGAAAATGAATAATAATAATAATAATAATAAAATGAAATCCGGAGAAACTAGTAGAGTTGATCTATACTCGTTGAACCGAACTCGTGAAGTTTACTCACGCGATATACGTAAGATTATACGAAGGTGGCGGTGGGGAAATGGGGAGAAGGGGTTGGGGGGAGTTAAAGGGATTTCTCGTGGTAGAATATGTGTTAGAAACCCTTATTCTCTTGCTTCGATAAAGGAAGGATAGAAGGATAGAAGGTGGGTAAGAAAAATAAAAAGAACCTTCGTCATCTTCCGTCCTTTTCTTTCGTATTCTGTACTTGCTATAATAGGAAATAGGGTGATTCTGAGGAGTTACTTAAGGGTGGGGGTAGTTCGAGGGTTCGATTGAAGCACGTATGTAGGTAAAACGTATTCTTACTCGTCGAAACACCTCGTTCTATTGTTATTTCTTAGAATTTTCTATTATATAACACACCATCATCATCGAATGCATATTATTACTTTTTCCTCCCTTTTTATTTTCTTGTTTTCTTCTTCCATTTTCCCCGCCCCTGTAACACGCGTCCTTTCTTTCATCTTTTTCTCATTTTTCTCTTCGGTGTTTTTTTTTAATATCCCTTTTCCGATATAAACAATTTTCCGCCGAATCACATTGCCCTATGGAATGCTACCATTATTTTTCTACGCCTATGGCAAATATTTGCTTAGATTTTACCTTTCATTTTTTTTTTGTCTTCTTTCACTTTGCCTGCCCATTGTCTTATTATTATTATTATTATTATTATTATTACTATTTGTTTAAATTTTCTTAATACTCGTGAATAATAATTTATCGTTTTTCACGATAAGTTTTATTCCGTGGAAAATGGATCTCTGTCTGTTTGAAAGTATTTCAAATATGCTTAACTTCGATCGTATTTAATATAATTATGAATAAATTTAATAAGCATATCTGAGTAATTATTTGAAATATTTAAAAAATTAAGCCGAGGCATTAATAAACTATTTTTTTCTTTTTTTTTCTAAAGCATTTTCGATCTTTCAAAAATTATAGAAAATATTTGAGGAACGTTTGTGGAAAATAATTGATAAAAGAATGCTTTTAACGTTGAATAATTTGTCAAGCGTTTATTATTTGTCCTTTTCCATTTGAAAGGGCTTCTTTATTCAGGTGGAAATGAAAATCCTAAATAATCGATTTCGGAGTTTTAAACGAGAATAAAAATCGTAGACTTTTCGTCTCTCTCTCTCTTTCTCTCTTTGTATTTTTGTGAAAAATTGTTCGATCGATCAGCGATGTTTAACGAATCGCTAATGAGCACCGTAACGAATACAATTTAATGCAACGTAATTCGATATCACGAAAAGGGTTCGATTGGAAGAGAAAAATAAATAGATTTTGCATACGTCTCTATCCGTCATATGGTATTATTAACAAAAGTATTATAAATAATAATAAT